>NW_022438839.1:7074-11924 GCF_009761245.1 Sapajus apella
GTAGCAGAATGATTGTCAAGGTGTATATTCAACTTACAGAGTTAAACTGATTTGTGAATGTAGCCGTTGAGAAACCCTTTCTTTGGAGAATATGGAAAGAGATATTTCCAGCCTTATACAGGCTCATAAGAATTAGCGGTAAGATCGCGTCTAAACCACAGGAGAAACGTCTATTTCAAACTGCTCTTCTGTGTGTTCGTTCACATTACGAAGTTGCATCTATGATTAGATTCAGCGAGTGAGAAACACATTTCTTCTAAAGCTGAGTTTGGATATTCCTGAGTCAACAGGAGTATAGGATGTAATGAGAAATATCTGGCTCTAAAACAAAAAAGGTTCTATGTAGCAGAATGCTTGTCAAGTTGTATATTCAACTTACAGAATGAAAAAGATGTGTGAATGTAGCAGTTCAGAAACCCTTTCTTTGGGGAATCTGGAAAGAGATATTTCCAGCCATATACAGGCTCATAAGAATTAGCGGTAAGAGTGAATCTAAATCACAGGAGAAACGTTTGTTTCAAACTTCTCTGCTGTGTGTCCGTTCATCTTAGGAGGTTGCATCTATGTTAAGATTCAGCGGGTTAGAAACACGTTTCTTCTAAAAGCTGCGTTTGGATATACCTGAGTCATGGGAGTATAGGATGTAATGCGAAATATCTGGCTGTAAATCAAAAACGGACCAATGTAGCGGGGTGATTGTCAAGGTGTATATTCAACTTACAGAGCTAAACAGATGTGTGAATGTAGCTGTTGCGAAACCGTTTCTTTTATTTATTTATTTATTTATTTATTTATTTTTTCCCATTTACTTTATTGCATTTTAGGCTTTGGTGTACATGTGAAGAACATGCAAAATTGTTGCATAGGAACACACGTGGCAGTGTGATTTGCTGCCTTCCTCCCCATCACCTACATCTGGCATTTCTCCCCCTGCTATTCCTCCCCAGCTCCCCACCCCCCACCGTCCCTCCCCTATTTGCCCCCAACTGACTCCAGTGTGTAGTGCTCCCCTCCCTGTGTCCATGTGCTCCCATCGTTCAACACCCACCTATGAGTGAGAACATGCGGTGTTTCATCTTCTGCTCCTGTGTCAGTTTGCTGAGAATGATGGTTTCCAGGTTCATCCATGTCCCCACAAAGGACCCAAACTCATCGTTTTTGATGGCTGCATAATATTCCATGGTGTATATGTGCCACATTTTCCCTATCCAGTCTATCGTTGATGGGCATTTGGGTTGGCTCCAGGTCCTTGCTATTGTAAACAGTGCTGCAATGAACATTCGTGTACACGTGTCCTTATAGTAGAACGATTTGTAATCCTTTGGATGTATACCCAGTAATGGGATTGCTGGGTCAAATGGAATTTCTATTTCTATGTCCTTGAGGAATCGCCACACTGTCTTCCACAATGGTTGCACTAATTTACACTCCCACCAACAGAGCAAAAGTGTTCCTACTTCTCCACATCCTCTCCAGCATCTGCTGTCTCCAGATTTTTTAATGTTCGCCATTCTTACCGGCGTGGGATGGTATCTCAATGTAGTTTTGATTTGCATTTCTCTTATGACCAGTGATGATGAGCATTTTTTCATATGTTTGTTGGCCTCACGTATGTCTTCTTTTGTAAAGTGTCTGTTCATATCCTTTGCCCACTTTTGAATGGGCTTGTTAGTTTTTTTCTTGTAAATCTGCTTTAGTTCTTTGTAAATTTTGGATATCAGCCCTTTGTCAGATGGATAAACTCCAAAAATTTTTTCCCAATCTGTTGGTTGCCGATTCACTCTAATGATTGTTTCTTTTGCTGTGCAGAAGCTGTAGAGTTTGATTAGGTCCCATTTGTCTATTTTGGCTTTTGTTGTCAATGCTTTTGGTGTTTTGGTCATGAAGTCCTTGCCTACACCTACATCCTGAATGGTTTTGCCTAGATTTTCTTCTAGGGTTTTTATGGTGTTAGGTCTTATGTTTAAGTCTTTAATCCATATGGAGTTAATTTTCGTGTAAGGTGTCAGGAAGGGGTCCAGTTACTGCTTTCTGCACATGGCTAGCCAGCTTTCCCAACACCATTTATTGAACAGGGAATCCATTCCCCATTGCTTGTTTTTGTCTGGTTTGTCAAAGATCAGATGGTTGTAGATATGTTGTGTTGCCTCCGAGACCTCTGTTCTGTTCCATTGGTCTATATCTCTGTTTTGGTACCAGTACCATGCTGTTTTGATTACTGTAGCCTTGTAGTATGGTTTGAAGTCTGGTAGTGTGATGCCCCCCGCTTTGTTCTTTTTGCTTAGAATTGACTTGGCTATGCGGGCTCTCTTTTGGTTCCATATGAAGTTTAAGGTGGTTTATTCCAGTTCTGCGAAGAAGGTCATTGGTAGCTTGATGGGGATAGCATTGAATCTGTAAATTACTTTGGGCAGTATGGCCATTTTCACGATATTGATTCTTCCTAACCATGAACATGGAATGTTTCTCAATCTGTTTGTGTCCTCTCTTATTTCGTTGAGCAGTGGCTTGTAGTTCTCCTTGAAGAGGTCCTTTACATTCCTTGTTAGTTGTATTCCTAGGTATTTTATTCTCTTTGTGGCAATTGTGAATGGAAGTTTGTTCTTGATTTGGCTCTCTTTAAGTCTGTTACTGGTGTATAGGAATGCATGTGATTTTTGCACATTGATTTTGTATCCTGAGACTTTGCTGAACTTGCTTATCAGTTTCAGGAGATTTGGGGCTGAGACGATGGGGTCTTCTAGATATACAATCATGTCGTCTGCAAATAAAGACAATTTGACTTCCTCCTTTCCTATTTGAATGCCCTTTATTTCTTTTTCTTGCCTGATTGCTCTGGCTAGAACTTCTAATACTATATTGAATACCAGTGGTGAGAGAGGGCATCCTTGTCTGGTGCCACATTTCAAGGGGAATGCTTCCAGTTTTTGCCCATTCAGTATGATATTGGCTGTTGGTTTGTCATAAATAGCTTTTATTATTTTGAGATACGTTCCATGGATACCTAGCTTATTGAGTGTTTTTAGCATAAAGGGCTGTTGAATTTTGTCAAACGCCTTCTCTGCATCAATTGAGATAATCATGTGGTTTTTGTCTTTGGTTCTGTTTATGTGGTGAATTACGTTTATAGACTAGCGTATGTTGAACCAGCCTTGCATCCCAGGGATGAAGCCTACTTGATCATGGTGGATAAGCTTTTTGATGTGCTGTTGCAATCGGCTTGTCAGTATTTTATTGAAGATTTTTGCATCTATGTTCATCATGGATATTGGCCTGTAGTTTTCTTTTATTGTTGAGTCTCTGCCGGGTTTTGGAATCAGGATGATGTTGGTCTCATAAAATGATTTGGGAAGGATTCCCTCTTTTTCTATTGTTTGGAATACTTTCAGAAGAAATGGTACCAGCTCCTCTTTGTATGTCTGGTAGAATTCAGCTGTGAACCCATCTGGACCTGGGCTTTTTTTGAGTGGTAAGCTCTTAATTGCTGCCTCAACTTCAGACCTTGTTATGGGTCTGTTCAGAGTTTCGGCTTCTTCCTGGTTTAGGCTTGGCAGGTGGCAAGTGTCCAGGAATTTATCCATTTCTTCCAGGTTTATTAGTTTGTGTGCATAGAGTTGTTTGTAATAATCTCTGATGATGCTTTGAATTTCTGTGGAATCTGTGGTGATATCCCCTTTATCGTTTTTTATTGCATCAATTTGGTTATTCTCTCTTTTCTTTTTTATTAATCTGGCTAGTGTTCTGTCTATTTTGTTGATCTTTTCAAAAAACCAGCTCCTGGATTTATTGATGTTTTCAAGGGTTTTTTGTGTCTCTATCTCCTTCAGTTCTGCTCTGATCTTAGCTATTTCTTGTCTTCTGCTCGACTTTGAGTTTTTTTGATCTTGCTCCTCTAACTCTTTCAGTTTTGACGATAGGGTGTCAATTTTTGATCTCTCCTTGCTTCTCATGTGGGCACTTATTGCTATATATTTTCCTCTAGAGACTGCTTTAAATGTGTCCCAGAGATTCTGGAATGTTGTGTCTTCATTCTCGTTGGTTTCGAAGAACATCTTTATTTCTGCCTTCATTTCATTGTTTATCCAGTCAACATTCAAGAGCAAGTTGTTCAGTTTCCTTGAAGCTGTGCGGTTCTGAGTTAGTTTTTGAATTCTGAGTTCTAACTTGATTGCACTGTGGTCTGAGAGACTGTTTGTTACGATTTCCATTCTTTTGCATTTGCTGAGGAGTGATTTACTCCCAATTATGTGGTCAATTTTAGAGTAGGTGTGATGTGGTGCTGAGAAGAATGTATATTATGTGGATTTGGGGTGGAGAGTTCTGTAAATGTCTATTAGGTTTTCTTGGTCCAGGTCTGAGTTCAAGTCCTGGATATCCTTGTTAATTTTCTGTCTGGTTGATCTGTCTAATGTTGACAATGGGGTGTTAAAGTCTCTCACTATTATTGTGTGGTAGTCTAAGTCTCTTTGTAAGTCATTAAGAACTTGCCTTATGTATCATGGTGCTCCTGTATTGGGTGCATATATATTTAGGATCGTTAGCTCTTCTTGTTGCATTGATCCTTTTACCATTATGTAATGTCCCTCTTTGTCTCTTATGATCTTTGTTGCTTTAAAGTCTAATTTATCAGAGATGAGAATTGCAACTCCTGCTTTTTTTTGCTCTCCATTTGCTTGGTAAATCTTCCTCCATCCCTTTATTTTGAGCCTTTGTGTATCCTTGCATGTGAGATGGGTTTCCTGGATACAGCATACTGATGGGTTTTGGCTTTTTATCCAATTTGCCAGTCTGTCTCTTTTGATTGGGGCATTTAGTCCATTTACATTTAGGGTTAATATTGTTATGTGTGA
>NW_022438840.1:0-11919 GCF_009761245.1 Sapajus apella
AACAATTAGCCGGGCATGGTGGTGTGCGCTTGTAGTCCAAGCTACCCTGGAGTCTGTGGCGGTAGGATGGCTTGAGTCTGGAGGTCGAGGGTGCAGCGAGCTGTGTTTTCGACATTGCACACCAGACTGGTCAAAAGAGACCTGACAAGTAAAGGCAAACAAAGCATGATGTTTGGTTGGAAAGACAATTTTGTTAGAAAGCAGCTATGAGATGTTTCATGTGCTCGTACCGTAGAAAACTGTGTTGTCTCAATGTTACATTTCCTGAGTGTGATAATGGCATTAAGATTTTGTGGGAGGCCATGCTTTTTCATAGGCGATATGTGCTGCAGTCTTTAGGAATGATGGATCTTAATGATTCAATGGATCTCAAACCCTCCACAAACAATGAGCAATACAAGCATGCACACACACACACACACACACACACACACACACACAGAAAGGGGGGGGAGAGAGAAAGATGAGGCATGGAATGGAGTAAGGGATGAAGTAAATGTGAGAAAATGTTAACAATTAGAGGATCCAATTGCAGAATATACGTACTGGTGCTCCTTGCGATTTCTGTGTGACTCTCCCCTGGCTCCAAAACTTAAACAAATACTATCTGGAATGAAAGGGGATATTATGGACCATTTTATTCCAGTTAGTTTGAAAACAAAGAAAACGGTCACCAATCACTAGGAAACAAAACCTGCCAAAACTGACACGAGAAGTAACAGCCACCCTGAACCGTTCCAGAATCATTGCAGAAAGATGCCAGTCGTCAAAGGTTTTCCATGAATACACTCCAAGACTCCCCACCACATTCTGGCAAACATCCTAGGAATACACATCTTCCCTTCCACATTTTCCTACACAAACTCGTGCAGAAAACTGAAAGGGAGGAACAATCCTCCACTCACTGTGTAAGCTTGGCATACCAAACCCTGCAAGGACATGAAGAGAAACACTGCAGGTCAGTCACAGGCTCATGACATAGAAGCAAAATCAGAACCAGAATCTTAGCACACAGAACCCTACAGGATAGCATAAGGAAAATACCTACTATGGCATGACTAATATTTGCTTCATCCCGGAAATACGAACTTAATTTCCCTACAGAAAATAAACTGCTACAATTCTCCACGTTAACAGATTCGAGGATGAAAACAAGCTTTTCGTGTTCACAGAAAGTATTAATTAAATGTCAATATCCATTTGAGATATATTACTGACCGTTTTTTTTTCCTAAAAAGTTAGGCCTATTGGGTTATAACTTACACAGAGGTCTGTGGGATTTTGTAAATGCATAGGGCTGTGGAAACACCAGTACAATATACATATAGATAAAGGGCATCGCCATCCCTTCCAGGTTCCCTGGCACCCTCTGGTAGTGAACTTCTGGTCTTAACCCTTAGACCCTGGCAACCACCAGTCTGTTTTCTGTTCCTAGAGTTTTGCCTTTTCTAGCATGTCATATAAATGGAATCATACAGTACCTGCATGTGTGTTTGGCTTCCTTCAGAGAAAGACATTCAGACCACACTTCTCTGAAGGTGCAATGTACAGTTTCATGACCTGGGTAGTAGTTACCAGGCTTGGTCACCTTACAACTGTTTGTCAAACGGCTGGCTTCTGAGTTCTCTCCGTAAGTGCCTGTGTGTGTGTGTGTGTGTGTGTGTGTGTGTGTGTGTGTGTGTGGAGAGTGTGTATGTGTGTATTGCGTTTCAAAAATATCATTTTGCATTTAACTGTCTCTGACTTCTATATCTTGGTGAGGGTTATTAACTGGGAATTATTGATCCTTTAAAAGAAAGTGAGTGATTATTGGAAGAGTCAGCAGAGTGATTACCTCTGCAGTGTGCAGGTGGTAAGTAGTGATCGGGGTGGGGCAAACTGGAGGGTTCCAAAGGCTGTCAACCTTCTGTTCCTTGCTCTGCATGGGAGTGGCCCGGACTTCAACATTGTACAATCACAGGGGCTCCATTCACGCTGGATCATGTGAACGGGGCACCCTGGAATCCCACAGATAGAGTTGGCACGGCCACCCTGGCGGGCACAACCTACGTGACCATAGCTGGCAAACACGGGTGCTGGCTTCATCCTTCGAGGAAACAGGTGATGAGAACACGTGTGGGGGAAAGGAGGCATTCTCAGCGTGGAGGTTGAGGACAGATGTGCATGAGGTTGTCCAAGTTCACCCAGGCGTGTGTTCCAGGTGGGTTAAAGTCCATGGCTGTTACTCACCATGGCCACTGTGATCCTACGATTGCCACCTCACATCCCCGTGTGCGGTGCCCTGGGCTTGCGCCACGGCCTGGATGGCCACCCTTGGGGACTCTGGCTGGTGGGCATTTAAGGAGACTCACACATCTTCGGCCCTAGCTAGAGTCTGAAGAGGATAGGCTCTTTTCTGTGGGCAGAGTGAGAGTTCCCATCTGGAGATGTCCCTGTGGGAGCCCTGGCACCTGGTGCAGGTGGGATTCTGCTCAGGGCTCCGCCACTGCGGCTGCATCAAGGGCAGGCACGCAGCTCAGCAGACCTCTGGAACCCGTCCGAGCTAAGTGGCAGGACAAGGCAGGAGGGCGTCTAAGGCTCACCAGGCCTGGCCCCACATTCCTCTTGGTGGGAGAGGAGGCTTGAGGAAAAAGGAAGAGGGGGGCACTGAATGAGGGGCGGGGTCGACCTCCTCCTCTCCATTGGGGCCCAGATGGATTCCTCTAATCCCAGGAGCCTCAGACTCTGCACTTATTTCCCCTAGAAGCAGAAGGCTCTGCCCGACCATGGCCTGGGGCATACATGTTAGAGCCCCATTACTGTGGGGGCAGCGATCTGAAAATGGAACTGAGTTGGTGTGCTGACAGGCGGGGCTGGCAGATCTAGCCACCGAGGGATGGGTTCACGCCTTCCATGACTCGGTTCGTGGGCTTCTCCCGTCCCACACCCAGTCGATCATGGTCCATTACCCCCGGAGCAGCGCTTGGGGCTGGAGTTCTGTCCCCACCAGAACCCACCTCGATGTCTCCGGTGGCAAAAAACCAAAGCTGGAGAGTCCCTGACACGCGTCTTCCCCTTGACACCAGCCCGTTGTGTTACCCGGCCAAGGCTTTGACCCTGACATGCTTTTTGAGAATTGAGCGCTCCTCTGTGCGTCGGATGCTTTGCGTGCATCACGACATTTACTGTCCCAAACTGATGAGCTGCGGGCAACTCTCCCCTTGACCCCCTTACAGATGGGACACTGGGGCTCAGAGACGTGGCTCTCCTTGGAAAGTAGGTGCCCGGCCAGAGGCGGCAGGACAGGAAGAAAGAGTTGGATCGAGAGCTACAGTGCACCCTGGTCCCAAGACCCGACCAGAGCGCAGCCACCCAGTCAAATGACCCATGTGGCGGCAAACCAAGAGCCTCTGTCACGATTGGTTAAAGCCCAGAGGCCTCGCCCAACAAAGGGTGCGCTGGTTGGTGGAGAGGGGACCAATGAGAAGGCGCGAGGCCGTCGTCTAGGGCACACGGAAGCCCCTCGCTGTCTTCTACTTCCGCCTGGGGTGAGAGTCACTGTTCCTGTCAGGTGACCGGCTTGGCTGGGTTCTGCTCTCCCCTCCCCCTTCCCCCATTACCAGGACGACCGTCTCCCCGCAGCCCAGGCTGCTGGGACTGGCGCCATGAGCTCGCCTGACGAGGTGCCCGTTTTGGGGGCCCATTTGGACCTGGAGGGTGGCGAGCAGACTGGTGCCCTCACGGTCAGCCCCAGAGCTCCACGGGACCATGGCCACGGCCTGTGTTACGGGGTGCTGCACAGCTGCAAGGGCGAGAGCAAGGGCGAGGGCGATGGTGAGGGCGAGAGCGAGGGCGGGTTCGCAGACCTGGGGGGCATCAGTGTGGAGTTAGACAGCGAATTGATAGAGGAGGGAAGGGTGGTGCTCTGGGGCCGGGAAGCTCCGCCTGGCACCCCGGTCGACAACCAAGGGGACGGTGTGGTCTACTCGTCCTACCTGGCCGAGGAGCCAGCCGCCATCGTGCCGCCCACCAGCGTCCAGGGACACCCATCCCCAGAAGGCGCCGCTGCCAAAGGGTCCACTGACAACTGAGTGGGACTGGAGGTCGGTCCCAGTGAGAGAGGCACGCTGGGCCCCAGTTCTGGAAAAAGGCATCATGCCTCCGCCGGCCCTCTCCACGTCACTGGTCCCAGGGCAGGCCTGGCCTGGCAACACCTGCAAAGGGGCTCGAAGAGCAGATGGAGAGTCCGCGTGGATCCCCAGCAGCCCTCCGCGAAAGGCCCCGCCGTGCTGTCTGTGGAAGACTGATTCCACAGATGAGAGCTGCGACTTGCGGACGATGAGGGTGGGCATTCGCAGCAACGGAGGGAGCCATGCCAAGTCCCCGAGCCCCAAGAAAACAGCAGGCACACGGAGGCACCGCCAGCAGAGTTTCCCGCCGGTGCCGGGCCCTTTCCTGACCTCTGCTCCGCGCGGACTCACTCCACTTGTGGAGAGGCCGGCTGTGGGAGAGCTGGAGAACTCTCCCTGGAAGAAAATGCAGAGCTGGGCCCTGGGAAAGGTGGAGGTCAGGCCCAGCTGCTCAGGAGCTGCCATGGCAGGGGCCCTGCCCCGGGGCCCTCAGAGGAGGAAGATGGCCCAGGAGAAGAAGTTTCAAGGAGGTGCCTCTCAACTGGCCCCTGGGAGAGCAATTCCTATCCGCCAAGACAGACTCAGCCACTCCCCAGGAGCCGGCCACCTTCCCGACATTCTCAGGTGTGCGGCCGCAGGGGATGTCCAAGAAACCCCAAAAGCCTAAGCACAGCAGCCCTGCCAGGAGGAAAGCCACAGGAAGTAGGACCAGGGAGTGCCAGGCTGCGGCTAGAGAGGATAATGACCCACATAGAGATGACGTCCCAGGAGCCCAAGTGAGTAGACCCTTCTCGCGCTCCTCTCCCTCTTCAAAGTCCTCCTCCTGTCTCCCCCCATGCTTCCTCCCTTCCAGCACACACCTGTTTACCCATGCCCCCTCTGTCCCTTGCTCAAGGGTTGTCGTCGGGAGCCCAGGGACACTAGAATGCCCGATCGGGGTCTTTGTCGTAGGGGTACAAGTTAAAGGGAGCACTTGGTGTGTGATGGGCAGGTCCTGCCTCCTCCCCCAGAGAGGAGCTGGGATGGAAGGCGGGGCTGGCAGCTGGTTTGGATGGGATGGCCCCTTCAAGTGTGGGGCACAACCCTGGGCCGTCTAGGCTCATCAACTTCCCGATTCCTCCTTCCTTAGCTGTTGCCTGAGCTGGCTGGCAGGGGGTCCGGACTACCTCAGTGTCCCCAGTGTTTTCCCAGGCTGGGCTCTGCCTCCTGGCCTGGGACTGACTGAGGGAGAAAGTGCTAATGAGATTAGGCTCCAGAGTCTCCACCTTACCACAACCTCTCCCGACGTGTACTCACCGCCCGCCCCCACTGCCAGCGCGACTCCGAAATTTCTGTTTTAGCCTCCCCCACAGAGGCCAGGGCTGTCTTGCCGGTCCATGCGTCTTGGAGAATTCAGCAGTGGCGACACCAACATCAAACCTCCGCAAGTTCTGGGAACTTCAGAGCCCTCGGCCTACAGCCTGGGAGACCTCCTGCCCAGACGCCGTGCCCGCTCCAGAGATCACATCTCACCGGTTTGATAGGGATGGAGGGGAGAGGGGTCGGGGAGGGAGGGAAACCTCTGGCTCTGTCGCTTCTGGGGGCTCAGCCTTGTTCCCAGGCTTCCCTTCCCACCCAGGCCGCTGTCTCACGGGAAACGGGGATGGGGCTGGCTTTAAGCCACCTCGTCGTCTCTGAGTGGGCTTTGTGTGATGAGGGGTGCTTTGGAGCAGCACCCCAAACTCCAACTCTGGAAGGAGACTTTCGGCGGCACTGAGCCCTTTTCTGTTAAGTCCTACTCAGCCATACTGGCCGTCCCTGGGCCTTCCTATGGCTGCTGCGCTGCTGGCGGCCTACCAGAAGTCACAATGTAGGGGGCCACAGATGCAGCACATGGGCTCACACTGGGGAACAGGGAAGGCAGTCCCACAGGGAGGGTTGGAGCTGCTGAGCAGAGCAGGGCCAACCTGTTGCCAGCAGAGGGTGATGCTGCCTCAGGTTAGACACGGCTAGGCCCTTTCCACCTCACTGGGAGGGTTGGAAGCTGGATTTTGTGTTCTCTTTCAGGTGACCAGCAGCCAGCTGTCCATCCTCCAACACCGGAAAGACAGCAGCCACCCCCGGGAGCCCAGGGATGTCTCCGGGTAACGCTTTGTGTAGCTCCTGGAAATAGAGGTCCACACTAGGTGGTGGGATCCGTGTCCAGGTTAAACTGATTTCTGCATCTCCCTGCACCCCATGCCCCAGCCTCCACCTCCCACACCCCACGGAGGGGAGGTGCCTCTTTTCAACTGAGGGTTCCATGCCAACCCACCTCACCACCAGGCTGCAGGCTATGCGGGGCTGTCAGGGCCGGGGGAGAGAGGGAGGACAAGGAGAGAGGGGACCAGAATTGACTAACCACTTCTCTTCCTCCGGTGTCTGGCAGTCTAGTGCATATGACTGCAGAGGAAAATAGACCATCTTACAGAGCAGCTAGGTATGACGGAGCCCTGGCTGGGGCAGGGATGGGCAGCGCTGTCTTTCTGCAGGTGCCGAGGGTGGGGCTAGGGTACAGGTGCAGGCCGCATCACCGGGACTGACTTTCCTCTGGGGAAGAGAACCAAGCAGGCCTGGCCCTGGAGCCTTCTGTGCCTTTCCAGCTGGGGTGTGCACAGACAGCAAGGGTCGTCTGAACTCCGTATACACTTTGTCCACGCGTCCCAGAGATCTCCTTCTCTTAGGGCCATTAGAGATACCACGTGTTCTCCCTTTAACTGCTGCCTGGTAGGGCTTGTGCGGTTTTTGCTTGGTGGCTGGCGTATCTGTCTTGGAAACACGTTCTGAACGGTTCTGGGATGCCCCAACACCTGAGAACCACTTTCCTGCTCAGAAGACATTCCACCCTTAATTCAGGTGACGGGTGGATGAGTCAGTCCCAGGACCGCTGGGGTTTCAGGTTGCAGGGCTAGGGGGTTGGTTCCCCATGGGGGCAGGGAGTGGGTTTCTGTTTCCCTGGGTCTGGAGTGCCGGGTTCTGCCTCTCGTTTCAGGAGCCATGAGCTGCTTTATCAACAAGTTTAAAGACTTTTGAAGTAAGTGTTGAACACATCATGCCCCTTGCCACAATCCCGGTAGCATAGGAGGGCTGTGTGCTGGCCCTGGCTGGGGGCCCGTGCCTGAGCCTCTCTCTTTCACAGAATGGAGTCAGTCTTCCAATGAGACAAGCAGCAGCTACCTTTGGAGCTCCAGACCTGTAGCCAAGCTGCTTCTCTCGGGATCCTCTTCCACCAGGGCTGCCCCCCTTCCACTGCATTTCCCCCTTCCTGATGCAGTTCAAAGCAGTGTCAAATAAAGTCGTTCTCATATCCTGTGGTCTGTGGTCTGCCCTCTCTGTGATTGTTGGGAGTGTTGGTGGGTGTGGGGTGTTGCTCCTTTCCCTGGTGCTGGAAGAACAGTTCCCCTGGAACTCTGCGGTGGGCCCTCTCCCTGCGGGGCACTTGGGCCGGCCTCTGGGCAGCAACCCTGCACTGGGGCTCACCATAGTGCCCTGGGTCCAGGTGCTGTGGGGGCCTTGTCCGGCTACAGGAGCATTTTATCTGTTTCCCGGACACACCTTGCTCATGGTCCCTCCTCTTCTCCTCGTACTTTGGGGTCTCACAGGTCCCCTTCTGCAGCACTGTTCTCCCTCGCCTTCAGTAGACACTGAAGGCCTCCTTCCAGAATCCCAATCTCTCTTGCCTTTCCTTCTGTGGTTTACTCTGTCCCGGTTCCGCCCTGTCACTGTCCGTTCCGTCATGAGCATCCTTGCTCTCCCCAGTGGGTTGACGCCAGTGGCCTTTTCTGAACGGTCATTTCCGTGCAGGGAACACGGAACACAACGGAGCTCATCCTCCCTCTCACTCTCAGGGGCCCAGTCCTCTTTCTGGCGCCATTATGTCTCTCCAGTGCCACCACGCACGCGGTCAGGTCATCCTGTTCAGAAACCCACGCAGCATCCTCAGTTCCTCTCTCAGGCCTCACAGTTGAACCTCAGTTACCAAATTCCATCAGGTCTCCTTAGTGTCAGTCGCCAGGTGGAGGCAGAAGCCACATCCTGGTGGGTGGCTGAGCCAAAGGGAAGGTTCCAAGAGCAGGGAAGAAAAGGACGCGGTAGCCTCTTGGTTGAAGGTGGGGGCGCTGAGTCTGCTCTGGCGCCCTTGGGCCAACCTGGTGAACACTGCCCACCAGCAGCTACACGAGAGGCGGCTTACACCTCCTTGGTGTCCTGTAGGCGGCCAACAGCCCTTTCTGCAGCCGGTGGGTCCATACCCTTGATTTGAAAATGGCCAGCCTCTTTCCAGGTCAAGTGTGGATACTAGGCCTGGCTGTTCTTAGATGGTCCCTGTCAAATATAATTCCACTACCCCCAGGCCACAGGCTTTTGTGGACATGATATTTCCGTGCCTCCGCTCAGTCTTCCAGACCACCTGTCGAGGTCACATGAGATCATCGAGCTGCCTGTTCTGCCTTGACCCACACTGACAGTTGGGATCGCTGCCTTCCTTCTGCTGGAACCCTGGGCTGGGCGGGCCCCAGACTTGGGCACACTTTCCGGTTCCAGTGAGGAAGTGCGTGTAGGTTCTGCCAGCTCCCACCGACAAGAGACTGGGTATTGAACAGATGAAGACAATAGGAATACAGATACCATTCAGGGTTAGAGTGTGTGTGTGTGTGTGTGTGCGCGCGTGCACGCAAACACCCGCTTGGGAATTAAATTAATTGGGGGTGCTTTCCTTTGAGGGACAACGGGCCAATTCATGGAGCTGCAATGTTGAAGGATCCGTGAAGGAAGGAACGCACAAATGCAGGGCTGGGATCTACCTTTCACAAGAAGTGTTGTTCAGTTCTAACACCTAGGAGGGCATGGAGTGGAACAAAAGGGACGTCCCCTCACGCAGGGATGGGAGTTGGAGCTCTCAGATGGCTGGAATCGACACAGTAGGTTCCCGATCCTCTGCGGGATGGAATGCAGGTCTCAGCACTCCCGTGTGTGGGTGCAGTGATAATGCCTCAGAGTCGTCAGTGGGTGCCTCATCTAGGAAGCGGGGAGCTCCTGTGGGAGTGTACCACGACTTCAGATAATCGAGACACGGGCAGGATGGGCACAGTGAGGGTGGAAAGTGGGAAAGAGGGACTACTCTGGGGTATCTGGTCGGGCTTGGTACGGCCTTCCCCCATACTCTCATCCTGTCTCCCTGCAAGGCCTGTGGTGTGAGCTCAGTGAAGGGGGCCATCACCCATGGGATTGGCCAATCACAGGGCTCAGACACAGAAATGAATGGTGCTGGGAACCTACCTCAACCCCAACAAACCCCTGGACTGAGAGGGTGGGCTGGGCTTGATTCCTCGGCCCAAGGCTTTGACCCTGATGCAGGTGATTGTTTCCTGTGGGGATAACACAGCGGGCTGGTGTCTGGGGGAACACGTGTGTCAGCGACTCTCCAGCTTGGTTTTAGCCACCAGAGACATCTAGGTGGGTTCTGATGGGGAGCAGACCTCCATCCCCAGGCACTGCCTGGGAGGCATGGGCCATGGTCAACAGTGTGTAAAAGGACAGAAGCCCATGCATGGAGTCGTAGAAGGCAAGAACCCATCCCTCGGTGGCTGGATTTGACAGCCCCGCCTCTCAGCACACCACCTCAGTTCCATATTCAGAGCACCTCCCACACAGCAATGGGCCTCTAACATGTATACCCCAGGCCATGGTTGGGCAGAGCCTTCCAGTTCTAGGGAAAAGAAGTGGAGAATCAGAGGCTCCTCGGATGAGAGGAATTCATTGGGCCCCAGTGGAGAGGAGGAGGTTGAGCCCCTCCCCTCATGCAGTGTCCCCCTTCTCCTGCCTTGTCCTGCCACTCAGCTCGGACGGGTTCCAGAGGTCTGCTGAGCTGCGTGCCTGCCCTTGATGCAGCCGCAGTGGCAGAGCCCTGAGCAGAATCCCACCTGCACCAGGTGCCAGGGCTCCCACAGGGACATCTCCAGATGGGAACTCTCACTCTGCCCACAGAAAAGAGTGTGTCCTCTTCAGACTCCAGCTAGGGCCGAAGGTGTGTGAGTCTCCTCCGACGCCCACCAGCCAGAGTCCCCAAGGGTGGCCGTCCAGGCCGTGGCGCAGGCCCAGGGCACCGCACAGGGGGATGTGAGATGGCAATCGTAGGATCACAGTGGCCACGGTGAGTAACAGCCATGGACTTTAACCCACCTGGAACACACTCCTGGGTGAACTCGGACAACCTCATGCACATCTGTCCTCAACTTCCATGCTTTGCCAGGTACGGTTGCGTAGGCTTCGGCCACCAGGGTGGCCGTGCCAACTCTATCTGTGGGATTCCAGGGTGCCCTGTTCACATGATCCAGCGTGAATGGAGCCCCTGTGGCTGTACAATGTTGAAGTCTGGGCCACTCCCATGCAGAGCAAGGAACAGAAGGTTGGCAGCGTTTGGAACCCTCAGTTTGCCCCAACCTGATCACTACTTCCCCCTTGCACGCCCTAGAGGTAATCACTCTGCTGACTCTTCCAATAATCACTCACTTTCTCTAAAGGATTCATAATTGCCATTTAATAACCTGCACCATGATATATAAGTAAGAAGCAGTTGAAAATAAATTATGTTTTTTAAACATAATACATACAGATACATTCTCTCTCTCTCTCACACCCACACACCCACACACACACACAGACACACACACAAACACACACACACACAGACACACACACACACACAGACACACACACACACACACACACACGAAAAAAACTCAGAAGCCAGTCATTTTACAGGAGATATAAGGTGATCAAGCCAGGTAACTACTACCCAGGTCACGAAACCGTACATTGCAACTTTAGTTAATTGCGGTCCGAGTCTATTTCTCTGAAGGAAGCCGAAGGCACAGGCTACGTACCACGTGATTCCGTTTATATGACATTCTGGAAAAGGCAAAACCCTAGGAACAAAAAACAGATTGGTGGTCCCCGGGGTCTGAGGGTTAAGACCAGGAGTTCACTACCAGAGGGCGCCAGGAAACCAGGAAGGGATGGTGATGCCCTGAATCTATATATATATTGTGCCGGAGTTTCCGCAGCCCTATGCATTTACAAAATCCCATAGACCTCTGTATAAATTGTAGCCCAATAGGCCTGACTTTGTGGGAAAAAAAATTGTCAGCACTGCATCTCGAATGGATATTGCCATTTAGTCAATACTTTTGTGACCAAGAAGAGCATATTTCTCTCCCTGAATCCGTTAATGTGGATTATTGTAGCAGTTTATTTTCTGAAGGGAAATTAAGTTTATATTTCTGGGATGGAGCCAATATAAGTCATGCCATAGTAGATATTTTCCTTTTTCTATCCTGTATGCTTCTGTGTGCTAAGATTCTGGTTCTGACTTTTGCTTCTATGTCATGAGCCTTTGAGTGACCGGCAATGTTTCTCTACATGGCCTTGCGGGGTTTGGTATTGAGGTTATGCCAAGCTCACAGAGTGAGTGGAGGATTGTTCCTCCCTTTCAGTTTTCTGCACGAGTTTGTGTCAGATGGAAGATGTGTATTCCTAGGATGTTTGCGAGAATGTGGTGGGGGGTCCTGGAGTGTTTTCGTGGAAAGCCTATGAGGACTGGCATCTTTCTGCAATCATTCCAGAACGGTTCAGGGAGGCTGTTCCTTCTCGTGTCAGTTTTGGCGGGTTTTGTTTCCTAGAGACTGGTGACCTTTTTCTTTGTTTTCAAGCTGACTGGAATAAAATGGTCCGGAACACCCCCTGGATCCCAGATTGCTTTTGTTAAAATTAGGGAGCTGCGGGAGAGTTGCAG
>NW_022438841.1:0-752 GCF_009761245.1 Sapajus apella
GCCTCGGCCTCCCAAAGTGCTGGGATTACAGGCGTGAGCCACCGCGCCCGCCCTATTAAAACTTTTGAACAAGGAAATTTGATGAGCTTCAGAGTTGCTGAACACTTGGAGCTGCTGGGAGGTCAGTGTGCCCAGTTAGGGCATGGAAGCTTTGTGACACCTCCTTTTACAACCATGCCCTTTGCATGTCTTCTTGCAGTGATTATCTGTGTCCTTCATAATACACTGGTAAACATAAGCAGAGCATTTCCCCTGAGTTCTGTGAGCCATCCTAGCAAATCATCAAACCCGAGAAGGGGGGTTGTGGGACCCCTGATTTATAGTCGGTCAGAAGCACAGGTCACATTTGGGACTTGTAATTGGCATCTCAAAATAGCAGCTGTTTTGTGGGACTGAGCCCCTACCTGTAGGCTCCAGATAGCATCAGAATTGAATTGATTTATAGGACACCCAGTTGGAATCTGCTGGAGAATTTTGGTGTGTGTGTGTGAAAACCCCCATAAATTTGGGACTTGTAATTGGCATCTCAAAATAGCAGCTGTTTTGTGGGACTGAGCCCCTACCTGTAGGCTCCAGATAGCATCAGAATTGAATTGATTTATAGGACACCCAGTTGGAATCTGCTGGAGAATTTTGGTGTGTGTGTGTGAAAACCCCCATAAATCTGATAAATATTCTGAGTTGTGTTCAGTGTGAGCAGAGAGAAAAAACTTTTTTCCTTTTTTTTGTTGTGTTTTTTTTTTTTTTTTTTT
>NW_022438841.1:852-1544 GCF_009761245.1 Sapajus apella
GCCTCCCAAAGTGCTGGGATTACAGGCTTGAGCCACCGCGCCCTTTTTTTTGTTTTATAATTCAGTCTCAGTAGAGACTGTCAAAAATTGCCAGTGCCAACTATATTTCAAGTCTTCATGGCGGGATATTGGAAAAAGTTTTCAATTAGCGATAATCACGCCTCAAATAAACCTCATTGGCTACAATACTGCCACTGTGCAAAGCTACTTTTTTCCCTTAATTTGTGACCAGTAAATGCCAATTCTTGAATTGCTGCTCAGTGCAAGTTCTCTTCTTTGGTAGTTCTCTGGTTATTCCCTTGAGTCTTTTTTTTTTCTTTTTTATTTTTTTGGTGCCATGACTCAGATGGGTCTTTTCTCTTTTACTTTTTTCTTTTCTTTTCTTTTTTTTTTTGAGATGGAGTCTCACTCTGTCGCCCAGGCGCAATCTTGGCTCACTGCAACCTCTGCCTCCCGAGTTCAAGCAATTCTCCTGCCTCAGCCTCCTGAGTAGCTTTGACTACAGGCACTCACCACCACACCTGGCTAATTTTTTGTATTTTTAGTAGAGACGGGTTTTACCATGTTGGTGAGGCTGGTATCAATCTCCTGACCTCATGATCCACCCACCTCTGCCTTCTACAGTGCTGGGATTACAGGTGTGAGCCACTGTGCCCTGCCTCTTTTTTTTGTTTTAAAGAATGTTTTTTTTT
>NW_022438841.1:1644-4154 GCF_009761245.1 Sapajus apella
TAGAGACGGGGTTTCACCATGTTGACCAGGATGGTCTCGATCTGTTGACCTTGTGATCCACCCGCCTTGGCCTCCCAAAGTGCTGGGATTACAGGCTTGAGCCACCGCGCCCGGCCGCTATTTATTTTTTTAAAGACGGGGTTTCACTGTGTTGGTCAGGCTGGTCTTGACCTACCAACTTCAGGTGATCTGCCAGCCTTGGCCTCCAAAGTGCTTAGATTACAGGAGTGAGCCACCATGCCCGGCCTGCCAATGGAGATTATATTCTTTTATTTATTTGTTTATATTTATTTATTTATTTACTTGAGATGGAGTTTCCCTATTGTTGCCCAGGGTGGAGTGCAATGGCCAGATTTTGGCTCACTGCAACGTCCACCTCACAGGTTCAAGCGATTCTTCTACCTCACCCTTCTAAGTAGCTGGAATTACAAGCATGTGCCACCATGCCCAGCTAATTTTTTGTATTTTTAGTAGAGACGGGATTTCTCTTTGTTGATCAGGCTGGTCTCAAACTCCTGATCTCAGGTGATCCTCCTGCCTTGGCCTCCCAAAGTGCTGAGATTACAGGCATGAGCCACTGCGCCCTGCCTTTTTTATATATATAAATTTTTTGAGACAGAGTCTTGTGCTGTTGCCAGGCTGGAGTGCAGTGGCATGATCTCAGCTCACTGCAACCTCCACCCCCACAGGTTCAAGCAATTCTCCTGCCTCAGCCTTCCAAATAGCTGGGGTTACAGGCACGTGCCACCACGCCCAACTAATTTTTTTTTTTTTTTTGAGCTGGAGTTTCACTCTTGTTACCCAGGCTGGAGTGCAATGGCATGATCTCGGCTCACCGCAACCTCCGCCTCCTGGGTTCAGGCAATTCTCCTGCCTCAACCTCCCGAGTAGCTGGGATTACAGGCACACGCCACCATGCCCAGCTAATGTTTTGTATTTTTAGTAGAGACGGGGTTTCACCATGTTGACCAGGATGGTCTCGATCTCTTGACCTCGTGATCCACCCGCCTCGGCCTCCCAAAGTGCTGGGATTACAAGCTTGAGCCACCGCGCCCGGCCGCCTGGCTGTATTTTTAATAAAGATGGGGTTTCGCTATGTTGGCCAGGAAGGTCCCTATCTCTTGACCTGGTGTTCCGCCCACCTCCAAAGCCCTAGGATTACATACAGGCCTAAAGTTATATATATATATATATATTTTTTTTTTTAGACAAAATCTTACTTTGTTGCCCAAGCTGGAGTGCAGCTCACTGCAACCTCTGCCTCCTGGGTTCAAGCGATTCTCCTGCCTCTGCCTCCTGAGTAGCTGGGACTACAGGTGTGTACCACCATGGCCTGCTAATTTTTTTGTTTGTTTGTTTTTCTTTTTTTTTTTTAGAGATGGGGTTTCACCATGTTAGCCAGGATGGTCTTGATCTCCTGACCTGGTGATCTGCCTACCTCGGCCTCCCAAAGTGCTGGGATTACAGGCATGAGCCACCATGCCTGGCCAATAAATGTGGTTTTTAATATCATCTACATGCTGATGACTCTCAAATTTGTTTCTCCAAGATAATTCTCTTTACCAAACTTGAAATTGTCCCAGACTTGGCCAGTGGAAGGTACTTATCCTTTTTTTTTTTTTTTTTTTTTGCACGTAGCTGACCAGCCTACCAGGTCTTTTATGCAGTTCAACATACACAGTGACACCAAGGTAAGACAAATAAAGTTCCACTTTGGGAGCCTCCATCTCCCTCCCCTGGATCCTGATCCAGTGACTGTCAAAGCCAGAAAGAACTGGGGTAGGGTGCTTGATCATGGGGAAGGCTGTTGTGGTTCGCCCGGCAGATGGGAAAGGGGGAGGCTTTCACTTCTTCACAATTTGAATGACATCCTCGTCCTCCCACGTATGGTCTTTACCCACTTTCTGAGGATTGTGTTTTATAGAGAGATCCCAGACCGGAGCATATTTAAATTCTTTGATAAGATTTTTGTAAATCTTCATGCAGAAATCCTCCATTGTGGTCCTAGAGTAAGGAAGCACCACTGGGGATGTGTAATCTGGTAACTGGCCTTTGGGTTTGGTGTAAATTCTCACTAGTTTCAGATAGTCCCAGATCTTTTCCAATAGGTCATCAAAATTCCAACGGTGATGGGCAGAGATGGGTACACAGTGAGGCACCTTATAGATGATATCCAATTCCTCAATGGCAATCTGGTCAATCTTATTTAACACAGAGATACAGGGGATATAAACTCTGTTTCCTTCCACCACATCAATGAGGTCATCAGCTGTAGCATCACTACGTAGAGTCACATCAGCATTATGAATCTTGTATTCGGCCAGAATGCTTTTCACAGTTTCAGCATCCAGTTCACTCTGGGGGCAAGTGGCTGTGAGATTAATGCCTCCCTTGTCCTTCTTCTTAAAGCCAATGTTGGGGGGTTTGCTGTTCAAGCAAATGCCAAAGCCTTCCAGTTCATTTTCAATTATCTTCTTTTTTTTTTTTTTTTTTTTTTTTTTTTTTTTTTT
>NW_022438841.1:4254-8579 GCF_009761245.1 Sapajus apella
TTTTTTTTTTTTTTTTTTTGTTTGAGATGGAGTTTCGCTCTTGTTACCCAGGCTGGAGTGCAATGGCGCGATCTCGGCTCACCACAACCTCCGCCTCCCAGGTTCAGGCAATTCTCCTGCCTCAGCCTCCTGAGTAGCTGGGATTACAGGCACACACCACCATGCCCAGCTAATTTTTTGTAGTTTTAGTAGAGACGGGGTTTCACCATGTTGACCAGGATGGTCTCGATCTCTTGACCTCGTGATCTACCCACCTCAGCCTCCCAAAGTGCTGGGATTACAGGCTTGAGCCACCGCGCCCGCCGGGATCTTCGATGATACCTGGGAGATCCAGGAGCTGGATCTTGGCACCTTTGTATCTGATGACACCAGGCACGGTGGTCAGAGCAGTGAATTCATAGGCTGCTACCTCAGAATACACCCCTGCCAGGTTACTGAGCAGTGTTGACTTCCCCACAGATGGAAAACCAACAAATCCAATTCGAGCATCACCTGTCTTGGCCACATCAAAACCTTCTCCTGGACCTCTACCACCACCACCCTTTGGAGTAATGAGTTCTCGACGAAGCTTAGCAACACGAGCCTTAAGCAGCCCTAAGTGATGTGCTGTGGCCTTGTTCTTTTGAGTCCGAGCCATCTCAGCTTCTATCTCCGCCATCTTAGCTAAGGTGCTGCTCATCCTGGCGAGTCCCCTGTGGCCTCCACACTGACTGTCTCTCTTCACACACACATGGGCAAACTGCCCTTTTTTTTTTTTTTTTGAGATGGAGTCTCACTATGGCCCAGGCTAGAGTGCAATGGCACGATCTCAGCTCACTGCAATCTCTGCCTCCTGGGTTCAAGTGATTTGCCTGCCTCAGACTCCTGAGTAGCTGGGACTACAGGCGCCCATCACCACGCCTGGCTAATTTTTTGTATTTTAGTAGAGATGGGGTCTCACCATGGCCAGGATGGTTTTGATTTCCTGACTTCCTGATCCTCTCAGCTTGGCTCCCAAAGTGCTGGGATTACAGGCAAAAGCCACAGTACTGGGACCTATCCTTTCTGATAGACATTTAGATGATTTACAATTGTTCGCCTTTGTGAAACATAATGCAAGTATTTTATTTACACGGACACAATTCAGCCTTCAGAGCCTATGCACTTGCTTTTTCTTAAGCCTGCAATCTTTCTCCGGCTTCCTCCTTTTTCAGATCTACTCAATGTGGTCTTCCTTGATTGCTGAATTCAAAATTACAATTCTGGTCAGGTGCAGTGGCTGACGCCTGTAATCACAGGTACTTGGGAGGCTGAGATACAAGAATTGATTGAACCTGAGCAGGTTGCCGTGAGCCAAGATTGCACTACTGCACTACAGCCTGGGCGACAGCAAAAACGAACAGGCTGGGTGGGTGTGGTGGCTCACGCCTGTAATCCCAGCATTTTGGGAGGCCGAGGCAGGTAGATCACCTGAGGGTCGGGAGTTCAAGACCAGCCTAGCCAACCTGGTGAAATTCTGTCTCTTCCTTTTTTTTTTTTTTTTTTTTTTAATAAGACGGACTTTCGCTCTTGTTACCCAGGCTGGAGTGCAATGGCACCATCTCGGCTCACCGCAACCTCCGCCTCCTGGGTTCAGGCAATTCTCCTGCCTCAGCCTCCTGAGTCGCTGGGAATACAGGCATGCACCACCATGCCCAGCTAATTTTTTGTATTTTTAGTAGAGACGGGGTTTCACCATGTTGACCAGGATGGTCTCGATCTCTTGACCTCGTGATCCACCCGCCTCGGCCTCCCAAAGTGCTGGGATTACAGGCTTGAGCCACCGCGCCTGGCTGTGTCTCTTCTAAAATATATGTGTTGGGATTATAGGCGTGAGCCACTGCGCCCGGCTCTTTTTAAATTTTTATTTATTTTATTTATTTTTTAAAAAATATAGAGACAGGTTTTCACCATGTTGGCCAGGCTGGTCTTGAACTCCTGACCTCAGGTGATCCACCCGCCTCGGCCTCCCAAAGTGCTGGGATTACAGGCTTGAGCCACCGTGCCCGGCCTTTTTTTTTTTTTTTTTTTAGATTTTGAGACAGTCTCACTCTGTCGCCAGGCTGGAGTGCAGTGGTACAATCTCGGCTCACTGCAACCTCCGCCTCCTGGGTTCAAGCAATTCTCCTTCCTCAGCCTCCAAAGTAGCTGGGACTACAGGCATGTGCCACCACGCCCAGCTAATTTTTGTATTTTTTTTTTTTTTTTAAATTTTTTGAGACGGAGTTTCGCTCTTGTTACCCAGGCTGGAGCGCAATGGCACGATCTCGGCTCACCGCAACCTCCGCCTCCTGGGTTCAGGCAATTCTCCTGCCTCAGCCTCCTGAGTAGCTGGGATTACAGGCACGCACCACCATGCCCAGCTGATTTTTTGTATTTTTAGTAGAGATGGGGTTTCACCATGTTGACCAGGATGGTCTCGATCTCTTGACCTCGTGATCCACCCACCTCGGCCTCCCAAAGTGCTGGGATTACAGCTTGAGCCACCGCGCCCGGCCTATTATTATTATTATTATTAATTTATTTTTTTTTTTTTGAGACAGAGTTTCGCTCTTGTTACCCAGGCTAGAGTGCAATGGCGCGATCTTGGCTCACCGCAACCTCCGTCTCCTGGGTTCAAGCAATTCTCCTGCCTCAGCCTCCCGAGTAGCTGGGACTACAGGCGTGCGCCACCATGTCCAGCTAATTTTTGTATTTTTAGTAGAGACAGGGTTTCACCATGTTGACCAGGATGGTCTCGATCTCTTGACCTTGTGATTCCCCGCCTCGGCCTCCCAAAGTGCTGGGATTACAAGTGTGAGCCACCGCGCCCGGCCTTATTATTTTTTTTAAAGATGGGGTTTCACCATGTTGGCCAGGCTGGTCTTGAACTCCTAACCTCAGGTGATCCACACACCTCGGTCTCCCAAAGTGCTAGGATTACAGGTGTGAGCCACCACCCCCAGCCTCAATACATTTTAAAGTTAATTCAGTTAACTGACAAAAGCCAGGATATACCTATTTTATGATAGTCCTTTTCCTTTTGTTCTTCATGAAAATGATGTTTTTTTTTTTTTTTCCTTTTTTTTTTTTTTTTTTTTTTTTGGAGGCAGGGAGATGGGTCTTGCTATGGTTGCCCAGGATGGCCTCAAACTCCTGGGCTTAAGTGATCCTCATGCCTCAGCCTCCTGAGTAGCTGGGTTGGTGCACACTACTATGCCCACCTAAAAGTCAAGATTTTTTTTGAGGCAGTGTCTCGCCCTGTCACCCAAGCTGAAGTGCAGTGGCTTTACCAAAGCTCACTGCAACCTGAAACTCCTGGGCTCAAACAGTCCTCTTGCCCTAGCCTCTCAAAGTATTAGGATTACAGGTTTGTGCCCAGACTTAAAAATCAAGTTTTGAAGTCAAACTCTCTCTACATTTCTTTCTTTTTATCTAGGTAGAATGTTTCCAACAAGGTATTAACAAGTAAGCTTTTCAAAGCATTGACTCAGAAGGGTCAATTTTTGTCTATAAGATTTATTTCATGGAAGGCAGCTATGCTAATCACTAAACCACCAATGGTTGTATAGGATTTATTACAGGCTGGGCATGGGGTGGCTTATGCCTGTAATCCCCGCACTTTGGGAGGCTGAGGGGGACAGATCACCTGAGGTCAGGAGTTGGAGACCAGCCTGCATAAGATGGTGAAACCCTGTCTCTACTGCAAATATAAAAATTAGCTGGGCATGGTGGCAGGTGTTTGTAATCCCAGTTACTCAGGAGGTTGACCCAAGAGAATCGCTGGAACCTGGAAGAGGTTGCAATGAGCTGAGATCACACCACAGCACTCCAGCCTAGGCAACAAGCTCAAAAAAAAAAAAAAAAGAAAAGAAAGAAAAAAGGGCAGGTGTGTTAGCTCTTGCCTGTAATCCCAGCACTTTGGGAGGCTGAGGCAGGTGGATCACATGAGGTCGCGAGTTCAAGACCAGCCTGAACAACATGGAGATATACAAAAACAAAAAAATATTTATTTAAAATGCCATATTTCTGATTTTTTCCAGCCAAAGTACTTTGTCTGACTGCGGCATTGAAAACACTAGTGCAGTCATCAGTTTGCTCTGCTTGCCAGCCTGGAATCTCTGTTCTTTCTGGGTAGGAGGCAAACTTTATTCATTCTATATGCCTAGATAATAGTGCAAGAATACATTTGTATTAATCAATCATCCAGGAAGGTTAAAAGTTTAGGAATCTCTCAGAACAGCCTAGTTATGCTTATAACATGTGCATAAGAATAAAATCCAGGCCGGGTGCGGTGGCTCAGGCCTGTAATCCCAGCACTTTGGGAG
>NW_022438841.1:8679-11918 GCF_009761245.1 Sapajus apella
CAACAGTGAAACCACGTGACAAAAAAAAAAAAAAAAAAAAAAAAAGAATAAAATCCAAGTGCAGAATGCGGGTAGAATGGTGTGAAAGGCAATGAAGGACTGAATCTTCTTTTCAGTTGAAGTTTGACCTGGAAAGAATGAAGGTTCCATGAACCAGCATTTCCCTTATCACAGTGACCCCATTAAAGTCCTGGATTCCCTTGTCTGTGTAATGACTGCTGGAAGAAGCAACAACCATCAAACATTTGGAGAAAAATTCAGATGCCATAGTGACTTTTAATTCTGGCGTAATGCCACTGGTTATTCCTCCTCATGTGGAAAACATAGCTTTTCCTGCCCTTTCATTTCTTCATTCATAAAGTGAGTATGACCGCCACTGAGGTCCATTGCCAAATAACTAACAGAAATATTATGATGACCTTTGCAGACATCCAGCGCAGAGTCAAGGAACACCGTCCTCATCTGGTTTCTCTTTTTGGTGTTGAGGGCGGTTTTCCGTTGCTGGTGACTTAGATATTGCTCAATGGTGTCATCTCTGACCTGGCCCCTTCTTCATGCATCTGTAAACGTGCAATTTAGAGATCCTAAAAACTTTTTCTAAGGCTCCCCTGGGAAAAAAGGTAATGACAAACCTTGACACCTCTCTACCTCTTAAAAGAGAGAGAAGTTGAGAGGGGAGAAGGAGGAGGAGGGGGAGGGAGAGGGGGGTCGAGAGGGGAGTCCAGCTCCAGTTTGGGTTAATCCAGCTCGCGTTTTGCCTCTCGCTCAACTGTGCAGGGTCCAGCGAAGGCAGAGCCCCAGCTTCACTCCCTGAGATCTGTCCTGGGGAGACACTGCTGCTCCGGGGGGCTGACCTGGCGGGGAGTGGCCGCGCAGTCTGCTCCGGCGCCGCTTTGTGCGCGCTGCCGCTGGCCCCTCTACTCCCGGGTCTGCCCCCCCGGGACACCCCCCTACCCCGCCCAAGTCATGCAGCCCTACCTGCCTCTCTCCTCTGTGGACCTTTGGGAAGCCGCTCCCCACCTCCGGGGTTTGGGCCTAGACTGTGCTGGGAGCCCTTAGGCGTCCTCCCCGACCCGCCCGCGCCCCTCGCGCCCGCCGGGGCCCCGGGCTCCAAAGTTGTAGGGACGGACGCCAGTTGGAAAGTTTGCCCGAGGGCTGGTGCAGGCTTGGAACTGGGGGCCGTGCGCTGCCCTGGGAGTGTGACCCGGCCAGCGGTGAGTTGGGGCCGGGGCAGAGGACAGGGGTGCCGGGAGCAAGGACCCGGACGCCGAGGCCCGAGGGGGGTCGGGAGGCGGCGCTCTGCGCGGGCTGGACGTAGCCGGGACTCAGCGTCCGGGACTCTCCCGCGACTGCTGGGGTGGGCTGGCTTCCCGCTGCGACCCCCGACCCCGGGACGCTCGGTGCGCTTTTGTTGCGGGAGGTAAACAATGCTCCCGGCCGGAGGTCTCGGCCACCAGCCCCGGAGGCCCCGCCATAGCGCCGGGTGCGGGACAGTAGGGGCGCCTGGGGCTTTGACCCCCGGCTGCTCTGGAAACGGGGCTGGGGGAGGGCAAGTGTGGCCTGCGGGAGATGGCTGAATGTGCCAGTGATTTCCTGGCCCCTCTGGGGAGTTGGAGGTCGGGGCGCCTCGGGGTGAGGAGAGGCTAGAGTCTGTGCAAGTTGTGAGTGGGGAGCCCTGGCTGTCCGGTGCTCAACCGTACCCCCTTAATAAGTTTTCTTACCCCCCATATTTATATGAGAGACAGGTTGGTAGGAAATGCTTTGGCGCCTGTCTCCCCGAGAGTTTCGGAAAGGCGGCTTCAAGGATGAAACGTTTAGAGTGGAGGCAGTGATGGAGTCTTGCTAGGAGTTGGCTTGCAGTTGTAAGGATCTGGGAAGAAGGAAAGAGGGGGTAGCGTGTGTTCTGTCAAAATGGCATTTAAGAAACTCATTTACGAGCGCCACTGGGTCGCTGGCCCCGCTGGCGTTGCGATCCCATCAGTCCCCGTCTGGCGGGATCCCGGAGCGGGCCCCGAGGGTGGGAGGTGCGCGGAGCTGGGTGCGGGGGCTGGTCGTGCAGCACGTGAGGGGCCTGGGCCCCGCCCGAGGGCGAGGAGGCGGCCGCACCACCTACCGCCCCCGGAGAGAAAATGCTCTCCCCCTCTCTCCGTGCTTCCCTCCCTCCTCCTCCCCGGCTCCAGTCTCCTCTCGCGTCCCCTCCGGGCTCATCTTCTATGTCTCTCTCGCTCTCTCTCTATATGTATATACTACAAGAAGTGGTCAGGAAGGGATTGGACGGCGCTGGTAACCTTTCCACGTGAACGAGAAGCCCACACTGGGCATTTCTTATCCGGTAAAAACTAAGGTGACTCCAATAGAACACTTAAAAAGCTCCAGCCTCGGAGTCTTTCCCGCGTCCCCCATTAGTCCCTCTTCCAAATTAGCCAACCTTTCCTGCATGGGTCTTTTAGGGTGCCTCTTCCCCTCCGCCCCAGTTCCACTCTGGCGCACTAAACGAGCTGCACAATACTTCCTAGTAATGATCGGTTTTTAAAGAAATGTTTGAAAAGTGCTGCTAGACCTTGGAGAGAGAACATGATTAGGTACACTGCCCTGGGCCGGCGGGGTGAGCCGCGCGCGCCGCCAGGAAGGGCGGCGCTGTAGAGCAGCAGCTCTGGGTCTCCCCTGGACCTGAGTGTTCTCGGTGTCCCTACCCCCAATATAAAGTAAAATAAAAGAAGTGGTTTAATTAGGCCTCAGGATACGAAAAAATATGGAAAAGGCGCTTCTTAACCAGTGAGGGCAAGGGTTATTTGGAGCATATTAGGAATTTACGACTACAGTTAAACCAGGCGCAGGGTTACAAGTAGATAGGTACGGAAATAAGGATATTAGTATGAGTTAAGATTCAAAAGACCGGGCGCGGTGGCTCACACCTGTAATCCCAGCGCTTTGGTGAGGCCGAGGTGGGCGGATCACAAGGTCAAAAGATCGAGACCATCCTGGCCAACATGGTGAAACCCTGCCTCTACAAATAATAAAAAAATTAGCCGGGCGTAGTGTCGCGCGCCTGTAGTCCAGCTGTTCGGGAGGCTGAAGCAGGACAATCGCTTGAACCCGAGAGGCAAAGGTTGCAGTGGGCCAAGATCAAGAGCTAGACTCCGTCTAAAAAAAAAAAAATTTGAAAGACTTAGGTGGCTTTTGGTGTGTTTCCCAGTTTTTTTTTTTTTTTTTTTTGAGACGGAGTTTCGCTCTTGTTA
>NW_022438842.1:0-11917 GCF_009761245.1 Sapajus apella
CTCATACCCAGTCAGAATCAGAACATTAATTCACTCCTCTGAACCTACATTGTGAGTTTGAAACATTGCCAGGATGCCTTCACTTTTCTATAATGGAAGGGCATTATTTGTTAGGACCTTTTTATGTGGTTTGAAATAAATTAAGCAATGGTTAGAAATGTGTCTTTCATAATAAGCTCTATAGCAGATTCTACTGTAAGGGCTGTGGTTACACCACAGGTTTTAAATTCTCATGTGAAAGTTGTGCTAAATAAGGGAATCGGCTAAACAGAAAAGTATCTGTGCAGCTGGCACTTACGGCCCATGGAGAAAACATCAGGTATTACAGAGATTTAGTTGCAGAAGATTAACAAAAAGCTTTCTTAGTTAAGTGAGTAAGCTCTTTACCTAGCCTATTCTTTGATGTCTTTAAGTGATCTGGTTTATGGGGACCCTGGGCAAAAGGCATACTCTGAACTCTTGGTATTGTCCTCCTGATGGTCATAGTAATAGTCTCCCTGGTGCACTGTATTTTCTCAAAGCCGTTAAATGTTTGCATGCAGTCATCACTAAAATGTCAAATGGTTCCTCTTGAACCAGAATGACACAAGCTGAAAGAAAGGTGCAATCGTGAGGACACCAAAACCTATGAATGATATGTTGAGACCAGAAACCCAAAGTGATGGTAACTGAGAGTGGGCCTCAGACCGCACGTTTTGGTCACACTCTCGCCTAAGTGAGAACCTGACCCAAAAGGAGAAATTTTAAAAACAAAATTATGGGAGGCCATTGTGTTGGACTGAGCTCATGCACTAAACCCAGATAGAGCAAACCTAACAAAATGGAGTTGCTCATGCTAGACACCACATCATCAAAGTAAGACTTTAAAGAAACACATGGATATTAAACCAGAACAGACCAGGTTTGGTTTTTCTCCCGTAAACAGAAAGTTCCGGCATAAGGAGGCACCTTCTACTTAGCCCTTCTTCCTACCTTTGAAAAACTCATTGTTCTACTGTTTTCCCAGTGGGCTTCAAGACCAAGTAAGTAAATGTATGATGGTGACAGTGATATCAAGGACTAAAGTTGCGGTCAATCTCTCAAAATGGAGAAAATGACCTAATGGGATGAACTGTTAAAGCAAACTAAATATGGCCTGAGAAGGACTTCATACTTCTCTATGTGAGTCCTTGTAGATGAACTGCAACATAATTTAATAAGTAGATAAGATTAAACACCTACGTAGGTGTATGCACCTGTAACAACTGCTAAGTCTCGGCCAACCTCAGCGACCAAGCTTCAACAAGTTACACACTGCCGATTGTCCAAACTGTGCTTAGATAAGGCAAACACTGAGCTGCAACTAATCCAGCTGTTTCCGTACCTCAATTCCGATGTCTGCACATCACTTTACTTTTTTTGTCTATAAATTTGTTCTGACCATGAGGCACTTCTAGTCACTGAATCTGCTGTGATTCGGGGGCTGCCTGATTCGTGAGTCATTCGTTGCTCAATTAAACTCCTTTAAATTTAATTCGGCCGAAGTTTTTCTTTTACCACAGTAGAGACAAACACAGAGATATTGCTTGTGTGTTCAGAGAGAAGATGGTTTTTATAGGAACATATGAAAGCTGAAATTATAGGAGAGTCACCTTAAAATGTACATTGTGTAGATGGTTCTCACCATTCACCTAAGATGCATTGTAAAATATGACATTAGCGATGATTCTAGAAGAATAAAACACCCATGACATTTACCGATACTGTTTTTTTTTTAAATAATTTTAAAAGAATGGGGTGGTCCCTCCCATGTTCCCAGGCTGGGCCTCTCAACAAAATTCTCCCTCTGCAGTGACAACGCCTGAGAAAATGACATGGACTCAGGCTGATATGCAACCATTCTTGTCTACCTTGCCCCTGCTGTAAAACAGCACCAGCCCAGGGCCCAAATCTTTAGCTGGGGAGCTGAGAGAGGACATGGGATACCCAAGGCCTCCTATCTGGTTCCAGTCTACTGCAATGGGTACCAGAGTGGTCCATTTGCTTCTGAGGACACCTATATGCTGCACCCTAGCTTCTAAGGGTCAGACCTTCCTGGTTTCTCTGGGTCCCAGCTGCTTTTACCCTGCTGAGATATCCTCCTCCCCATGGGGGTCACTGCTTTGCCAGGCACCTCCTCAAGCTCCAGCTGACAGGTCAGCTAAGACCCAGACCTCAGAGGATTAACAAAGATTTTAACATCTACTATGTCCAACAGAGATGAGAGCTGTACAAAAAAATAAAGACGCAGAAATACATACGGCTCCCGCAACAACACTGTGTTCCAAAAAAATGTCCTCTGTGCCCCTCATTATGGAGCTCACTGAACCTCCCCACAAGGGCAAGTGCTTCCAGGGTCTCTCAATTCTTTCCCAGGAGGCAATGCACACGGTCGGTAACACAGCACCTCAGCAAAGGAAGTGGGGATTATTTACCTAATTAGATTAAGTTCCTAAAAAGGTCTCTATACAACCAAATTCCACTTCCCAGAGAAGAAAGAGAAAAGGCTACACCAATTGTGAACCACCGCTTTTCAAAAAAGCATCTTTGAATAGCCAAAACAATCTTGCGAGGATAAACTTAAGAACTTTCACTCTGTTATTTGAAATCATCTAAAACAATACAATTATGAAAACTGTGTGCTGCTGGTGTAAGAATACACATAAGGATCAATAGGATAAAATTTAAAGTCCAGAAATAAACCCTCACACTTATGGTCAATTGCTCTTTGACAAGGGTGTCAAGATAATTTAATGAAGGAAGAATAACCTTTTCAAATAACGCTGCAGAAAAATCTCAATAAACACACTAAAAACAATGAACTTAGGAAACTTTACTCCCCAAAATATCAAGCAATTATCTAAAAACAGATCAGTGAATTAAATATAAGAGCTATAACCAAAAATCAAAATCTTAGAAACAGACGTAGGGGTAAATCTTGATGACCTCAAGTGTGCAATGGATTCTTAGATATGACACAAAAGCATGAGATGCAAGGAAAAATAGATACACTGGGCTTTATCAAGATGTAAGAATTCTGTGCATCAAGGCAAATTATCAAGAAAAAGACCAGACACAGAATGGGAGAAATAATTTGCAAATCACATATGTAAGGGTTTTATGTCCAGAATATATAAAGAACAGCCATAACTCAATATAAAAATGAAAAACCACCCAATTTATAAATGGGCAAAGGACTCAAATAGACATTTCTTCAAAGAAGATATACAAATTGTTTATAAGGACATGAAAAGACACTCAACATCATTAGTTATTAGGGAAATGCAAAGTCAAAGCCACAATGAGATACCATATCACACAACTGTGGCTATCATTTTTTAAAAATATTAAGTAACAAGTAGAAGCCTTATGTAGAATTTGAAATGCTCATGCATCGCTGGTGAGAATATAATAAGGAATGGCGCTGTGAGAAACAGTTATACTGGTCCTCAAGAAGCTAATCAGAGAATTCTCATAGGAACCAACATATGTTCCCAGGTATATACACAGAGAAATGAATCCAGGGACTCAAACAGGTACTCAAATGGGGATGCTGAGTGCAGCACTATTCACAATAGATAAAATATAGAAACAACGTAAGTGTCCATCAACACATGAATAGAAACAAAAACTTTGTGATACAACAGAATGCTAATCAGCCATAAAGAGGAATGAAGCTCTGACACCTGCTGGAACACGCGTGAACTTCAGAAACATTATGCTCAGTCAAGTATGCCAGAAACAAAGTGACATAGATGTGTATGACTGTATTCATATCAAACATCGAGGATACACACATTCAGAGAGAGAGAGAGTAGACTAGAGATCATCAAGGTCTAGGGTAGAAAGAATAGGGAGCATTTATTTAAAAGATACAGAATGTCTGCTAGGAGTGATGAGAATTTTCTACAAAAAATAGTGGAGATGGTTATTTAACACGGTGAATGTAATTAATTCCATTTGATTGTACAATTGGAAGTGGTTAAAATGGTGCATTATGTAAAATATGCATACATTCATTGATATATTTATAAACATGTATTAAATGAATAAAAATATATTTACAGCTTACATATATACATGTGTAAGTTTGTATATATACCCTCTCCCACAATTTTTTGAACAGCCTTTGATGAAAAAATGCTACTATGTAAAACAAACTCGTGGTGATCAGATAGCCCTCCTATACTTACATGCACTTTCTTCAGGGCCTTATCCACAGAGAGATTCAAGGATTTAGGAACACAAGACGGCACAGCCAACTGCAGATGCACAATATAAATGTACTCGCAAAGGGACTGAGAGTTAAGTTGGGGGCACAGACCTCAGCCAGGATACACACTCTCCCCATGGATTCGAACTTTATCTGACCCAGGCAATGATCCAGATCTTGTTGTGGGGTTGAGGAAGGACACATCAGGAAGCCTGTCCTCTGGATACTCTGTGTGAGCACATGAATAACCCCCATTAGGTATCCATACACAGCTCTGACCACCAGGCATTGTGAGGAGGACTCCAGCAGCAGCTCAGGGATCACACCAGAGAAGCAGCTACAGACAGAAACAGAGTTAAAGGAGTTTATTCCTAACGCAGATCAGGGTTCCAGAGTGGGTCCGGCCCACTCTTAAGTGCCCAGCCCCACCCACCCCTACTGTGATTTAGGAAGTCCTGAGAAACAGCTTTTTCCAACAGCGGCCTCCTTGGTCACACATCAAGGTTTCTCACTGTCAAGCTGTCCAGAGAAAGTAGCACCTTGGACAGCACTCATCCCAGCTTCACTCTTCCTCCCTCCCAGGGCTCAGGGCACAGGGCACAGGGCTCAGAAGAAATGGCAGATGCCAGAGAGGGGAGACATTGTGAATAGGGCAGTGACCTAGGGGTAGCTGCCTGGAATGGCAGGAGGTGGGGCCACAGGAAGAAGGTGACACGTTAAGGAAAACCCAGGAATGGGCAGCAGAGGAGAGGACACAGGCTCTGTGGGGCTGCAGCCTGGGGTAAAACTGTGAGTGTGAAGCCATCTCACCAGAAAAGACCAGTCCCCATGATCAGGAAAGGAAGCAGCTCCCACCTCCCCTGCTCAGGACTGAATGTGTCTCCCCAAAATGGGTGGAACCCTCATCCTTCATGTGATGAAATTTGAAGGGGAAGCCTTAGGTAAGACTAGGTCTTAAAAATGTGGGTTTCATGATGGAACCCATGCCCTTCTAAAAAGAGAAAGACACAAGAAAATGGTCTTTCTCTCTTCCTCTGTCTTTCCAGCCCTTCCCAAACTCCAACATGTACAGATACAGCAAGAAAGCAGGCATCTGCAAGGGGGCCCTCACCAGGACTGAATCAGCCGGAACCTTGGCCTTAAAATTCCCAGCCTTCAGAACTGTGAGAAATAGATTTCTATTACTAAATCACCCAGGCTACAGTGCTTGCTACAGCAGCTCAAGCCCAGGAATACATCATCTGACCCGCTGTTTTAAATGAAACTCTTCAGTTTCTCCATCAAATTAGCTGGTAGCTCCTGTCCCCAGCAGCAACAGGGGTCCCACGATAAAAGCTCTGCTGGAGACTTCAAGGACAGTGGGATGTGACCAACTCAATATACCTCTGGAGGCTACTAGAGCAAACAGCAAACTGTCCTGACGAAAGCAGGATGTCGGGAAACTGACAAACTGTGTCTGCCACCAGAAGGAATGTCGAGGGCAGTCACGTCCCAGGTCCCGTGCTCTTTAAGGTCATCTGTGCTCCTTGAGGTTATTATCTACCTGAACATCTGGGGCCTGTTGAACAAGCAAAGCAGTCCCTGTGATAAATCAAGTAGATGAGTGACAAGCACCCCCTCCTCCCTACTTACTTTACTTAATAAATATGAAGGGCTGTGAAAGCTCAGGGCCTTTGTTCACTAGAAGAGCACCCTGACCCCTTTTTTCAAACAGAACCTTTCGTCTTTGTCTTCAATTCCGCGTTTGTTCCCCTTCATTCATCAGATAACTCCAGAAAGTGGTGCCCAAACAGGGACCTGAATGAAGAAGGTCTGCTGCAGCAGAGGTAGTGAGGGTAGTGAAACTCATCAGATGGACAGGGAACCCCAGGAATTTTACATTGCCTTCAGCGGATATAGAAGTTTCTGAATCAGGGTAACATGGGCAGAATTTGTCTACTGAGGAGCAACATTATATGCAGTTGCTTGAAGTTTTACTTAAACAATCTGGTGCTCAGGTCAGTTTCCACACACTAACTAAGCTTCTACAGGAAGTCATTACACGCTACACGTAACCCATGGTTTCCGCAAACAGGCACCTTCGGTGTGGAAAATTGGGACCGGGTAGGAGAAGACTTGAAACAGGCTCATCAAAAAGGTCTTAAAGTAGATCCCTCTGTTTTCTCTGCTTGGAGTTTGGTCCTCACTGTCCTTCTGCCATTATTTCCTTCTTATGCAATTGGACAGCAGGAGTCAGGCTCTGACTCTCAGAAACTGAAAGAGCCTCTGTCTCACCAACAGCGCCCACTGAAAGTCACAAACAGGAGAGAGGAGAGCGGGTCTGTGCCACTTCCTTTAGTGGCAGAAACAGAGACTCCAATACAGAAAGTTCTGGGCGCTGCAGCTACAGCCGGGGAGCCGTCAGGACCTTGTGTATTTCCTACCGCCGTAAGGCCCGATCCAAACAATCCACAACAACTAGCTCATGAACACACTCCAGTAGAATTTCAGCTATTAAAACAATTAAAAGCGCGTGTGGTTAATAGCGGAGTACGGAGCCCATTTATTTTAGGATTGCTAGACTCTGCATTCGGTGCCGTGTGCCTCCCACCCTTTGATATACAGCATTTATCTCGTACTTGCTTGTCTGCTAGTGCATATTTGACATGGAATCTAAATTGACAAGAAATGTGTGCAGACCAGGCTAGACAGAATCGTGCCACCAGACACGGAAACATTACAGAGGATATGCTGTTGGGCAGTGGTCCTTATTCAGATTTGGTGCAGCAATAGGCAGTCCCAGATGCTGCTTACCATCAGTGTGCCTTAGCTGCCAAACGTGCCTGGGCCACCATCCCAGAGGAAGGGGTCGCAGTACAATCTTTCCTACATGTTGTGCAAGGATGGCAGGAACCCTATGCAATGTTGTCACACGACTGCAGGAGGCAGTGGGACACCAGATTCCTCATACCACTGCCACAGAAATGCTTACTCTCTTTAGCCTTTGAAAATGCAAATGCTGATTGTAAACGTGCATTGGAACTGGTAAAGTGCACACAAAACTTGGCAAACTTTCTCAAACCTGCCAGGACGTAGGAATGGAGTCCCATGGTTCCATGGTGTTGGCTCAGGTCATGGCTACTGCAGTAGTAAAGAAATCTAAAAAGAGGCCAAGGATCAAGCCCTAATGTGGGAAGATGTTACAACTGTGGAAAAATTGGGGCTTTTAAAAAGGAATGTCATCTAAATTAGGTATTTCTCCTAATGCTATTCCTCCCCACCCCCTGCATGTGTATGCCTATGTAACAAACCTGCACATTCTGCACATGTACCCCAGACTTAAAGTATAATTAAAAAATTTAAAAATTTAAGAAATAGGAAGGTCATCAGACTAATGGGCAAAAGGAGTCTTGTAACTCAATACCCCCACCCCACAACTGAAAACAACGCCAGGAATTTGCCCTTGCTGTAATAAAGGAAACCACTGGGCTAAACAATGCCGCTCAAAATTTCATCAGAACGGCACTCTCCTGTTGGGAAATCGGAGGGGGGCGTGGATCCGGGTCCGCTCAAACAATGAGGGCAATCCCCATCCAGACCGCAACCCCACTTCAGGGGTGGGTCCCTAGAGGAACGTTCATTCCCTCTCCCCAGAACACCCGGAAGTGCAGGATGAGATCTCCCACTTAGAGAACGAGTCACGTTACTTGGAGAAGAAAAACTCACCAAAATTCCCACCAGCATTTGGGGACCTTTGCCCACAGGATATATGGGATTAATCTTGGGTAAAAGCCATCTTAACTTACAAGGCATTACTGTTGTCCCCCGAGTTGTTGACTCTGACTATGAAGGAGAAATTCACGTAATTGTAATGTCACAGGATCTCCGGGTGCTTGAACCGGGGGAATATATGGCTCAGCTATTGCTTATTCCCTGCAAGTCACACCCTTCTCCACGAAAGGAGAGACAAGAAAATCAAAGATTTGGGAGAACAACTACACGGGAAGTTTACCTCTCCCAACCCACAGCTTCTAATCAGCCCACCTGTGTAGTGCATATTAAAGGAAACAAGCTCTATGGGCTTATGGACACAGGAGCGGATGTATCAGTAGTATCTAAAAACAATTGGCCCCCACCTTGGCCCTTGAAATTAACCTCTACATCCTTAGTGGGAATCGGAACGACTCAAAGTGTTCAGCACAGTACTGAAATTCTCCCCCGCCTCCGTCCAGATGGGCAATCATGTGCTTTTCAAACTTACGTTGCAAATATAGCTGTTAATTTATGGGGCTGAGACTTAATTACAGCATGGGATATGAGGCTTACAAATGAGAAAATTGATAACCCAGAATTTAAAATGTTGAAAAAGAGTTATCAGAGTAGAAAAGCCTTAGCAAAGTCCCTGCAGGGAAGCCCTGATCCGGTATCTATAACTGGGCAAACAAATAGAAAAAGGCTGGGCTTTCAGGATTTCTAACTGGGGTCACTGATTCTTCTCCTCCACCCACCGCTTTGCCGTTAGAGTGGCTGACTGATAAACCTGTATGGGTGGATCAATGGCCCCTATCACAGGAAAAACTGACTCAGCTTCATCAGCTAGTAAAAGAACAATTTAATGCAGGACATCTAGAAGAGTCAGCCCTTGGAATTCACCAGTAGTTGTGATTCTGAAGACAATGAGGAAAATGGCGACTGCTACTTGACTTAAGACCTATTAATGCACAGAAGAAACCAATGGGTGCATTGCAGCAGGGTTTACCATCCCCAACAGCCATTCCAAGAGACTGGCCGCCCGTGGTCATACATCTCAAAGGTTGTTGTTTTACTATACCATCGCATGAGACGGACAAGCCTCGATTTGCATCCTCTGTGTCTCCTACTAATCAGAGAGCCTGTCTCTCACTATCGGTGGAAAGTTTTACCCCAGGGCATGCTCAACAGTCCTAGGTTATGCCAGCATTTTGTAAGAAAAGCATTGAAGGAGCCTCAGAGCATGTTTTCCACCAGCTACATCATTCCTTACATGGATGGTATTCTTTTGGCCGTTCCTACAAATCAAGTACTACACAGCTATGCAGAGAAATAAAACAAGGCTTGACTAAATGGAACCTCAAAATCGCTCCTGAAAAGGTGCAAACAACCTCCCTATATCAGTACTTAGGAACTAATGTTACTGAAAGAAGTGTTTGGCCTCAAAAGGAAGGTCTTCACAGAGACAGATGACAAACTCTGAATGATATCCAGCAATGACTGGGGATATTAATTGGCTGCAACCGATACTAGGTATTGGTACTTATCAACTCAAACATCTCTATCAAACACTCCAAGGAGATTCTTCATTAGATTCTGCCCAACAACTTACTGAGGAGGCAGAAGCTGACCTGCAGCTTCTAAAACAAATGCTTCAGGAACGACCTGTCTCCCGACCCCACCCACAAAAGCCTCTGCTCTGGTTTATTCTTCCCACTCCCCGTTCTCCAACAGGACGTTTCGGACTGTTCATAGACAAAACTACAATGGTAATAGAATGGCTTTGTCTATCCAATCAGACTAAAAGCTTTGCAAGTTTATCTTTTTTTTTTTCTGAGACGGAGTCTCACTCTGTTGCCCAGGCTGGAGTGCAGTGGCACAATCTCGGCCCGCTGCAACCTCCGTCTCCCAGGTTCAAGCGTTTCTCCCGCCTCAGTCCCTGAGTGGCTGGGACTACAGGTGTGCGCCACCACACCCAGCTAATTTTTGTATTTTTTAGTAGAAACAGGGTTTCACCATATTGGACAGGCTGGGCTATGAACTCCTGACCTCAGGTGATCTACCCGCCTCAGCCTCCCAAAGTGCTGGGATTATAAGCATGAGCCACTGTGCCTGGCCTATCTTTCTTTAATCACACAACTTAAAACAATGGGCAGACATACATGAAAAATTCTTACAGTATATGACCCAGATACAGCTACTGTTCCCTTGGATTCCCAACAGCAGGCTGTGGCCTGGGAAATGTCAACTGCATGGCAAATCACTCTTGCGGATTTTGTAGGAGTTAGAGGTAACCAACATCCTTCAGATAAGATTTTGCAATTTAACAAAGTCCACCTTTTCATCCTCCCTGTCATTCCTCATCACAAGCCTATTCCAGGTAGACAGACTTATTTGACTGGCAGCTCTTCTAAAGGCTGTGCAGGGATTTATGGACCTAAACACACTCAGTCAAGACCCCTGGAGTTTCAGCCCAACGTTGAGAATTATTGGCAGTTATTCAGGTTCTGCAGCTCACAGCTTTATTCCCTATCAGTATTTTCTGTGATTTGGCCTATGTTGTAACTGTAGCCAGTCATACTGAGACTGCCACTGTTAAAAGCACCCTAGAGCCAGAACTGTTTAACTGATTTCTGAGACTTCAACAAGTTATTCGCTCTTGTGCTGCTTCTTTTCATATTTCTCATATCTGATCACACACACAACTTCCTGGGCCATCATCTCTAGGCAAGGAGAAAGCGGAGAAGTGAATTGGTTGTGTATTTCAGCAGGCCCAAGCCTCCCATGCATTACTACATCAAAACACCTCTGCCCTCACTTGCATGTTTCATCTATCTCGCAATCAGGCTTGAGGCATTGTGCAAGCCTGTCCCACCTGCCAACATATCCCTGGTGTTACACCCAAGGAAGGATGTAACCCATGAGGCTTAGCTCCAGATGAAATGTGGCAGACGGATGTTGCACATGCAGTGGCCTTCGGCAAGCTCAGCTATGTTCATGTAACTGCAGATACCTACTCTCGTATGTTACATGCCACATGTCAAACAGGAGAAACAGCTGGTCATGTCCGACGACACTGCCTGTCATCATTTGCCCACGTGGGGGTCCCTAAACAATTCAAAACTGACAATGAACCTCCTTATGTCAGTCATGCTTTTCCAAAACTTTTTACAATTGTGGGCAATCAAACACAAAACAGGAATTCCATACAATCCCCAACAACAAGGGATTATCGAGCAGGCACATCAAACACTACAATGAATGTTGAAGAAACAAAAAGGGGGAATAGGAGACCAATTACCACCTTAAACAAAATTATACATAGCCTTGTTTGCTTTAAATTTTTTGACTTCTGGTATGGATGGTAAGACTCCAGCAGAAAGACACTGGCAAGTGTTAGGGGAAAAGAGTCAAGTTTATCCAAAAGTGTTATGGAAATCCCCGGAAGAAGGACGATGGAAAGGCCCGGTGGATTTGCTGACGTGGGGACGAGGGTATGCTTGTGTTTTTACAGGAGATGGGCAAACGGTGTGGGTGCCGTCCACGTGTGTGCGGCCATGGAACAGAAGACTGGAAGGATCATGGTGGCCAACCATGGGCGCAGTCCCTCCAGCACGAGCAATGAGCAAACGGATCTGAATGCAAAAACAGAACGAGGGCCAACCAGAGTCACAATGATAACCAAACCCTTAATGGGGACGGATCAAGAAAACCACGCAGGAAGCTGAGAAATTGCTGGAACAAAAACCCCTGACTCCATGTTCCTGGCATTGCTAGCTGTAGTCTTCTGTGCAGTATGTTTTCCCTGTGTGACGGCAAAAACATATTGGGCATATGTTCCCACCCCCCAGGAGTGGGACCGGTACTCTGGAGTGACATTTCTCCTAAAATATCTCATGATCAGGAAGCATGGGCTCCAGGACTGCTAACTCCGAGACACAGAACAATTAAACTCCC
>NW_022438843.1:0-11998 GCF_009761245.1 Sapajus apella
AAAAAAAAAAAAAAAGAAGTTAGAGATAATAAGAATTTGAGTTTAGAGTCAAAAGTGTCAGGCTCCATCAAATGCTAATATCGTAATCAAATAATAATAATAATAATTATTATTATTTTTTGAGACAGAGTTTCGCTCTTGTTACCCAGGCTGGAGTGCAATGGCACGATCTTGGCTCACCGCAACCTCCGCCTCCCGGGTTCAGGCAATTGTCCTGCCTCAGCCTCCTGAGTCGCTGGGATTACAGGCACCGCGCCACCATGCCCAGCTGATTTTTTGTATTTTTAGTAGAGACGGGGTTTCACCATGTTGACCAGGATGGTCTCGATCTCTTGACCTCGTGATCCACCCGCCTCGGCCTCCCACAGTGCTGGGATTACAGGCTTGAGCCACCACGCCTGGCCGATCAAATAATTATTTTAAGATGTGCTAATAATCAAAACTGATAGTGGCTTTTGAATAAATAGATCACTTGAATAGAATAGAGCCCAGAAATAAACCCAAATGCTTCTGGGCGAGTTTAGTATACTATAAACATGACATTTTAAATCAGTAAGGAAAAGAAATCATTTGCAGTTCACCCCACCATAGGCAGCAGGAATAGGAAGTCATTGGCAGCAGAACAAGATGGTAAGAACAGAACAGAATTGTAGAATGCTACATTTCTTGCTTCTCCACTTTTTAAAGTATTTTTTTGCTTTTACACAAGTATAAGTGTAATTTTCTTTTCTAAATGTATCTGTTTTCTGTGTTTCTTGGATAAATGAAAAAATTGCATCTTTAGAAAAAGAGTTGTTAGAAGAAAGCTCAGCAGCTTCGGGAGAAGTGACAGCAGAGAAGCGGCCAGAGAACAGCCTCCTGGAGGAGACCCTGCCCTTTGACCATGCCGTCTGGATGGATACGGTGCCAGCCTCTGCAAAGTGTTCACTTCTGGGCTTTTTCTATGGTTTCATTTAATAGGAAGATTTGGGGTGATGTTTCTTTTCCCTCAACTTTTTATTTTAAAGACTTGCAGACAACGAAAAGTTGAAAAAATAATACGGTGAACATTTGCATGCTATTCAACTGGATTCACCAATTAACGTTTTGTCATATTTGTTTCCTCTCCTCCATGTATGCAGGACTGCATATGTGCCCCTTTCCCCTGAATCCTTTCCAGGTTAAGTTGCCAGTATCATAGCATTTCACTTTGAAGTACTTTTGCAGATATCTTCTAAGAACTAGGACATTGTCCTGTATAAGCACAATTCCATTAATCCACTCCCAAAATTTAACATCAATACACTAATGATACCTAATGTTTAGCTTATAACAGCTCTCTTGTAATCTGTTTAGAAAGTTTGCATCCTTTCCTGACCACTGATTAAATTTTGAACTCCAACCTGAAACCCTGGTCATCTCATTGCCTTCTTTCTTGTACCCATTAAATCAAAATGAGCTCTCACTTAATTTCAACGTAAGAGACAATGGAAAAGAGGGGAAGAGTCCCTAGGTACCTTGGATAAAGTATTAACACTGCCAAATGTCTTCTAGTTCTGAGGTTTTCGAACTTCAGGGAGCATCTCAAGGCTTCTTAAAGCACAGATACCTGTCCCTCGTCCCCACTTTCTGATTCAGGAGATGTGGGGCTGGCCCAGGAGTTTGATTTCTAACAAGTTCCCACGTGTTGCTGATGCTGAGGGTCTAAGGACTACAGTGTGAAACTCAGTGGTTTCGTGGCTCTCTACCTCATGACCACATGTGGTATTTCCTTTAGCACCTGAGATTACAGAGGAAACACCCTTCAACTGGAAGGTATCATTAAACAGAGGATAAGAGATCAGGTTAGTAAGAATTAAATTTAATTGAAAAGCCAGTGAAATTTTAATTAGTGGTGGTGAGAAATTGGTGAACACCCTCATTGGCCTTTAGAGTTTTATCCTGTGGTATATATCAAACCGCTTAGTTTGAGGCTGTTGAACTTATTTCCTAAGCAAGAAACAGCAGCAGAAGAAAATCCAGACCATGTAGGAATTCAGAAGATGATGGATTCCCTCTTCCTAAAATTGGATGCCCTCTCAAACTTCCACTTCATCCCTAAACCGGTATGTGTTCACCGTTCAGTGGGTAGCTACAGCAGGGTGACTTTCATAGCTTTGAGCCTTTGTGAGACTAGCTCTATTTTGTTTCAGGGTACAAGCCTGCAGTAGTTCCCTGTAAATTCCAGGTATGGCCTCCACAAGGAAGGCTAACTTCTGGTCCCATGACAGTTCTGGCTCTACCCAGATCTTTAGTGGGCCCCTGCCAGACCCTCAGCCGTAGCCATGGGGACCCCTCTTCTCCCCCACTCTCTGAGTCTTTGGTTACATTTTCATTGTATGGTGGGTTTGGAGACATATGGATATCTATACCCGCATTTATTGAGTATCTGCTACATGTCATGTTAGGTCCTTTACATACATGAACACTTAATACACACAACACAGAGGCAGGTACTATAATTTCCATTTCGCAGGTGAGAAAAACGAAGGCTTGGGCATGCTGTTAGAATGTTTTTGAGACAGAAAACCCTAAAATACCCAGGTCTTATGGCATCCTGAAGCAGCTTGTGCCACCCCTCAGCGCTGCCATTATGCCCGTTAGCTTAGGACTTTGGCTGTCACCATATCTGACATTTTAAATAATCTCCATTAGATTTGCTGAATTTCAAGCAAGTGAAAAAAAGATAATCTCCACAAAGTATTTTGTAGATTATGCTTGAAGAAAATAAGTTCAGAATTCACACATTTTGTGTTAGATCCCTTTCTGACTTCCTATCGAATGTATTCTCTCTTTTCTAGCCTGTACCAGAGATTAAAGTTGTGTGAAATCTGTCAGCCATAACCATGAAGGAAGCAGCCCCAGCGAGTGTTAGTGATACAGCTCACCTGGCCCCAGAGGAGATCAAGGTAAGAAAGCAGTGTTAGGTTGCAGTGAACCAAGATTGCATCATCACTGTACTCTAGCCTGGGTGACAGAGTGAAACCCTGTCTCAAAAAAAAAAAGGCCGGGCCCAGTGGCTCATGTCTGTAATCCCAGCACTCTGCGGGGCCAAGGCGGGTGGATCACCTGTTGTCAGGAGTTCGAGACCAGCCTGACCAACATGAAGAAACCCCAGCTCTACTAAAAATAAAAAAATTGCCAGGCATGGTGGTATCCTAGCTGTATGCCTGTAATCCTAGCTACTTGGGAGGCTGAGGCGGGAGAACCGCTTGAACCCGGGAGGTGGAGGTTGCGGTGAGATAAGGCCATGCCATTGCACTCCAGCCTGGGCAACAAGAGCGAAACTCTGTCTCAGAAAAAAGAAAAGAAAAGAAAACAAAAACCAGTGTTGAAACCTTAAGTGTCTGTTACAAGCTAGTTGATTATAGCCAGGCTCCATTTATTGAATGTCATTTGCCTTGCATTTGTAGTTTTTATTCCAATGGATCTCAGCAGTTTCTAAGTATATACAAACTAATCATGTTATAATATTTAAACACCTGTCTCCAGTATTCCAGCTTTAAAATGAGGTACAGGTTTGAGAGTTACTATAAAAGCAGTTTTTAAATAGCTAGTATCGGTATCTTGTTAAAATCCAATTCGAACACTAGCAATGATGTTAGGTTTAAAACAAATTGCTTGCATTGCGTCCATACTAGCAATACTTTAATATCAGCATTTCCTTCCTATTTTATCCATGTAAGCTGATTAGTAATGGAATCTGGGTCTAGAATTAAGCATTTGGTTATCGGAAGAGGTTGGATACATCACATGCAGCAGTCCCCACCATGTGAACACTGAAGCCCTTGCCTTACACGGTAATAACGGTTTCTGCCAGGTGCTCATCCTCCTGGCTGCCTTAGCAACTGGGACATGACAGGCAAATAATGTTAAGAAAAAACTGGAGTGTTCGATAGCCTTCCAAGTGATCATAGAAATTCAAGTTAAAACAAAAAAATAAAATACCATTTCCCTCCATTACCTTGGAAAACAACTAAGTCGGATAGTATGGAGCACTGGTAAGATTTTGAGTAAACAAGTACTCTTATAAATGGCTGGGAGAAATGTAAAAATGGCCGTTTGGTAGTATCTAGTAAAAATAAAAATGTGAATTGTGCAAATACTATTACGAGCAATTCCATCCATAGGATTCACTCCAGGAAAAAAGCACATAGATCTAAGGAAAGTTGTAGAAAGTTGTCCTTTGCAGCATTGTATGGAATAATGACACTTGGGAATAACCTAATGGACCATTAGTAAAGCACATAAAACTTGGTGAACCAGTAAGGAGTGTATTCCAAATGCCCTTGTTCCACAGGTGAGTCTTGAGTGGCTTGGAAGGACAAATGAATTCTACACAAGTTGCAAATCTGTACCAGTTGTGAATTGCTGTGACTGCAGTTGAAAACCAAAGTTATTTTTCTACAGTCTTTTGGGGTGTATTTCTATTTAATAATAACTCCCAGCTGAGAGCTTACTTCTGTTTGCTAGTGGTGTTCTTGGTATCTTTTTCTATTTGAGGTCTTAGTGCTAGTGCTGATGTATTCCACTCACCATCTGAGGTTTACAGGACTTTTGTTTGAATATTGAACAGATGGAACTGTTTAGTTCTGGGTCTTTGCAGGTACATAAAGTGTGCCTACCAGGACTCTGCTTTATAACCATTGAAAAGCAGGAAGCAATACAGTAAAACTTTACCTGGCTAGAGGCTTTGGAAGAATGGAGTATTCTGGTTTAATTCTATTAACTGGGAAGAATGATGGTGATAAAAATTCAAAACTTCAATTTCCTGTTGAATGCAACGTGAAAATATTCTGCTTTTCTTCTCTAGTAAGATTGGACATTCAGATGTACTTGGTCTTCTGTGATAGAACTCCCAGTGTGCCTGTGTCTTCCATTGTCAAGATCCTTTCCTAAAACTTTCGATGTAAGAGGGTGTAAATGATATTCAGTGAGATCAGGCTGGATGAGAACTTACACCTGTAAATATACTTTTTAGACGAAATCTCTGATTGCTACTCATTTTCTTATTTTATTCATACGAATAAAACACACTGGCTAGAGGGTGGGAGTAGGAAGGAGATTTCTGTCTTTTCATTTTATGCCATTGTTTCATACTGAGACAGAACATACAGTATCCCTGGCATTGGACCTACAGAAGGAAACACCTTTTTCTACCTGCTGTATGCCAGCAGTTCCTGAACACCCAGAGGACTTATTGCAGCACAGATTTCTGGGCCCTACTTTAGAGTTTGCGATTCATCAGGTCTAGGGTGGAGCCTGAGAATGTGCATTTATAAGAAGTTCCCTGGTGCTACTGGTGCTGGTCTACATTTTTGAGAACCACTCTTATATACTAGCTGTAAATTATAGAACTCCAGAAAAAAGCTTAGTTTGTTCTGGGATAAAAGCACACAGGTAATGGAGCAAATCATGAAAAAGTCAACCCTTGATCCCAGCCTAATGTGGAATTCAGGTAACAAGCAATATACAGTGACATAACACAGTTCTAGGTTTTCACGATTGCAAGTCATAGCCCAGTATCAAGTGAGAAATTCAGTTTATTCACAGGACTTAGAGAGGCCAGATGATTCTAGAAAAATAGGATTTAGTGATTAACCACATGAGAGTAGGAGTTATTTATGTCCTTTTTCTCTCCCCCATCACTTAGCATTCAGCCTTACGTTAGGAGGGTCTTGTATTTGTTTTAAACTGGTAAAGAGCTTTGAATACTTATTAAGTGGAAAGCTTTGTGTATTTATTTATTTATTTTGAGACAGAGTCTCATTCTGTTGCCCAGGCTGAAGTGCAGTGGCACGATTTTGGTTCACTGCAACCTCCACTTCTGGGTTCAAGCAATTCTCCTGCCTCAGTCTCCCAAGCAACTGGGATTACAGGCTCCCGCCACCATGCCCAGCTAGTTTTTGTATTTTTAGTAGAGATAGGGTTTCATCATATTGGCCAGGCTGGTCTTGAACTCCTGACCTCAGGTGATCCACACACCTCAGCCTCCCAAAGTGCTGGGATTATAGGCATGAGCCACCATGCCCGGCTCAAAAGCTTTGTGTTTTTAAAGATGTTGGTCGTGTTTCTTTTTTTTTTTTGAGACAGAGTCTTGCTCTGTCACTAGGCCCCAGGCTGGGGTTCAGTGGCGCAATCTCAGCTCACTGCAACCTCCACCTCCCGGGTTCAGGAATTTCTCCTGCCTCAGCCTCCCGAGTAGCTGGGACTACAGGTGTGTGCCACCACACCCAGCTAATTTTCGTATTTTAGTAGAGACGGGGTTTCACCATGTTGGCCAGAATGGTCTCGATCTCTTGACCTCATGATTCTCCCGCCTCGGCCTCCCGAAGTGCTGGGATTACAGACATGAGCCACCGGGCCCTGCAGACGTGTATCTTTTTTTATAAAAAAAAATATTTAAAATTGTAGGAGACTAAAAGAAACTTTTCCAAAAAAAAAAAAAAAAAAAATCATTGTGATTATTTCATCTCATTGGAATGTTGGATAATACAGTCTGGTCATCGTCAAGCATAATATAGATTTGAGGTAATAAAGTTTTAAAGTTTCTCAAGTGAAGCCCAGTCCTGCCCCTCTCCTGGAGTGGGCGGGGACAGCTGGTGCATGGGCAGCCTTCATTGTGACACCACAGGTCCCTCATGACACACCAGTGCCTGGCCACGCCTCCATTCCCTTTTATCTTTCTCATTGACCAATGTGCTTGAAGCATTCAGGCCACACCCCTATTCTGGGTTCTAGTGAGGTCCTGGTTACGAGGCCTCTGGCTCAGTCACACAGCTGCGTGGCAGGTGACAGGACGTATCTCACTGTCCTCTTCTGTATCACGACGATGTGGCCCCAACCCTACCTCTCTCCCCAAGCCTACATCCCTCCCCAAGCCTACCTCCCTCCCCAAGTCTACATCCCTCCCCAACCCTACGTCCCTCCCCAACTCTACCTCCCTCCCCAACTCTACCTCCCTCCCCAAGCCCACATCCCTCCCCAAGCCCACGTCCCTCCCCAAGCCCACGTCCCTCCCCAACCCTACATCCCTCCCCAACCCTACATCCCTCCCCAAGCCCACGTCCCTCCCCAACCCTACCTCCCTCCCCAACCCTACATCCCTCCCAAAGCCCACGTCCCTCCCCAACCCTACCTCCCTCCCCAACCCTACCTTCCTCCCCAACCCTACGTCCCTCCCCAAGCCCACGTCCCTCCCCAACCCTACGTCCCTCCCCAAGCCCACGTCCCTCCCCAAGCCCGTGTCCCTTCCCGACCTGACGTCCCTCCCCTACCCGATGTCCCTCCCCTACCCCGCGTCCGTCCCGTAGCCCGCGTCCGTCCAGTAGCCCGCGTCCCTCCGCAACCCCATGTCCCTGTCTGACCCCCACGTCCCTCCCCAACCCTATGTCCCTCCCCGACCCCATTTCCCTCACCACCCTGAGATGTCCAAAGCAACCAGAGAGCACAAATGGACCAAGGAAAAGGTAAAACACACCAGGTGGTGGACCCCTAACCCAACCCCAGTTCCCCCGTGACAGCAGGACTGCTGCCAGAGTCTTTGCCACTCCTGAGCTGCACCGGGCTGGCCCTCCAGTGCCTCTGGGCTCTTTGCACCAAAATCTTGTCAGCCAGCCTCAACCCATTAGCAGTCCTGCCCCTGCTCTCGCCAGTTGCCCCAGGGTGATTTTGAGCCGGTGACTCCCGGGGCTCCTCACTCCATACTCTGCCCTCGCCTCCTGCTGCCCCAGGGTCAACCTCCCTGGGCTCTTCAGACTGGCATCTCCAAGGACCTGGGTGCCCCAATGCCTGCCTTCACCAGTTTCCCTAGGGTGACTTTGGGCAGGTGACTCCTGGGGCTCCCCACTCTATACTTGGCCCTCACCTCCTGCTGCCCCATGCCTGAGTTCCCTGGGCTGTTTGGGCTCGTGTCTCCAAGGACTTGGCTCTTGGCCCTGCACCACCTCCATCTCAAAGTGGCAACTCGGGCATCCCACTGATGTGTCTCCACCACCCCACAGAGGAGTGGGATGTAGTGATGTCACAGTGCCCCTAGGAACTGTCATTACTGCCGCTAGACCGGCCTGTGATGTAAGACCCAGTGTTCTGGCCCTATTTCTGGTTCCTCTGGTTGCAGCACAGATTTTCAGCTGAAAGAGAAATGGGGATCGTTGGACCTAGGAGTGAAGAAGGTTACAGGCTGCCTTACTCTTTTAACACAGACATTGACAGTGTGAAAAGCCTACACCTCCCCCATGAGCTCAAAATGTTGACACTGTCCCTGAGTGGCAATGGGAGAACTGGTTTGGTTTGGTTTTCTCCTAGGCTTCTACTCTCCAGAGAGACTTTAACGTTTTTTCTGAGTTCTTCACCTCATATTTGAATTATCCATGGTTCTGGGGCCAGAGTGCCCTTCAGTCAGTGGTTTCTGGAGTGAGATCTGCTTCTATTCTGTGAATAGATCTTGGGAAACTGAAGTTGACAGCTTGAATCTTCCTCATCTCATCTCAACCTGGGATACTTTGAGTGCCACAGGGTAAATATGGGGCATCTTTCTGAAGCATCAGTTTCCCTTGATTCTCTTGAGAGACACATTAATGGACTTAGGGATGAGGGTCACATAGATTTCTAAGAGTATACCAGACTTCGCTCTGAAATGAGGCTTGGGTTGTCTTCTTCTGTTAAATTCTCAGATTTAACAGAAAGGCTGCCTTCTGCCATGAGGATACAGTGACGTAAAAGTTGGAGAGGTACCGGTGCCCTTCTTAACACTAACAGACGTGTGAGGGTGTATGACTCTAAACCACACAGTGTACCGTTCCTGCCTACGTCATATTTTGCGTTTCTACCTCTGCCTCTGGTTTTGGTTTGTGGCAGCTGCTGATTTGCGGCAAAATGCCAGAGGTCGGAGTCAGAAGACTGAGTTTAAGTTCCATTATTGCCTTGGTTTTAGCCACGGGATCAGTCCCTCTCAGTCACTGATTGAGACAACACTTCATACAGTTGTTGGTGGCATTAAATCAGGTGCTCTATAAGATTATTTTGTAAAACCTGTGAAGTAGGGGCCGGACGCGGTGGCTCACACCTGTAATCCCAGCACTTTGGGTGGCCAAGGTAGGCAGATCATGAGGTCAAGAGATCGAGGCCAACATGATGAAACCCGATGTCTGCGAAAAACAAAAATTAGCTAGGTGCAGTGGCACACACCTGTAGTCCCAGCTACTCAGGAGGCTGAGGCAGGAGAATCACTTGAATCCGGGGGTGGAGGTTGCAGTGAGCCAAGATCGCACCACTGCGCACCAGCCTGGTGAAAGAGTGAGACTCTGTTTCAAGAAAAAAAAAAACTGTGAAGTAGGATGTGACCGTAGGGGCTTGTAGTTCTCATGAGTATCACTGCTCTTCTTTTCACAGCTGAGAGAGTATCTTGTCATCAGTACAACAGCCCTGGTGTTGCTACAGGAATACCTGACGCCAACAGGCAAATAATGGCAGTGACCCTGAGACCACTTCTGCTGGCTGCCACTCACCTGACGATGTGAGTCTTGGCTGGCCAGGCTCCAGCGGACAGAGGGCCCAAGGGACAGTAGAGGGTAACTGTGAAGATTGTGAAATAACTGCCGGGTACTGGTTAAGAATCCTGGGTTTAAAGCCTATTGCTAGATCTGCTAGGGATATGATTTAGGGCAAATTGCTTGAGCTCTATGGGCCTCTGTTTTCACATCTGTAAAATAGGGGTGGTATTATTTTACTTACCTTTGTGAAGTTTCAATGAGATCTGCTCTTGTTTTTATGTTAATCCCTAGTACAGGGCCTGCTGTGAACACCTCTCCTCCTTGGGCTTGTGTTTCCTGAGGAGGTGGAGTTAGAGAGTATCACAGGTTTCTGTTAGCTCTGAGAGTCCAAGATTTCAAGGCCAGCGAGAGTGGAAACCTTGGGGCCAAGGGCTCCTGTCTGCCTTTTCCATCCCATATCCCCACTGTGAAGAAGTGTAGCTGGCCCGTATGTGCTCAATGTTTGTTGAATGAATGTACCTTTGTAAATGACAAGCTGGCAGAAGGGTGGGCTTTTCTCACACTCCATCTCTGAAGATTGATGTGACTGTCCTTTGGAGAGAATCTAGTTTCAGACTTTCAGTTCTGTGGCTCTGGGTGAAAACCAACAAAGACCCAAATCCTCTTTCTTTGGGAGCTTGAGGGGAGTTTACTAGTTTATGTTCCCATTGGGTCTGAGAACTTTGACTTTAAACTCCACTCCGGGCCCCTGCCTCCTGCTTCCTGGCCTGGGGAATAGAGTTGAGTCACCTTCCTTTGACTCTCCCCATGGAAACAACAGAACCGAGCTCAGCTGGATGAAATAACGTGATTTCTTCATGACATGACTGCTGCGTTTGGGGGGCACTGAGACATAGAGGCCCCAGTCTTGTCTCGCCCACTCCCATCCTGGGGAAGAAGACTCACCCCCCCAGATTCCACCCTATCCCAGAGAGTCCCCAATAACCTGTTCCCATGGGTGGTCCTGTCCTGGGGCATTGGTGGCATTCTGGGGGCATGTCTCCCTGTGCCATCTCTGTCACCCCCTAGTAAGAGCTCTGTCTTCCTCTTTCTGTAGGAAAACAAGCCAAGCCACCACCATCAGGCAGCGCTCAGGAGGCAGGTAGAGGTGAGTGGAGGGTGTGGAGCTCCCACTCGTCCTCTGGAGAAGGTTTCTTTGCATCTCTTTCAACACGTGCTTGGCTTTTCTCCCACAGGCTCAGGCTCACACCATCGGTGTCCTGGAAAGAGAACTGTATTTCACGGAGAGTGTGGCCAGGCAGCTAGAAGGAGGGAATCTGGGCACCCCATCATCCTTCAACCTGGCGCTTGGACAGGCTTTTAGGGGGAGTCCCTTGGGCCTCCTCTCAACCACTCTCCTTCCAGGAGATGGCAGTTACCTCTCCAAACTCCTGCAACATGCCTCCCAACACGTGGAGGACTTGAGGCAGGCTCTGATGTCTCCACACAGAAAAAGGCGGCAGACAGGGTGAGTCCAACCACCTGCCCCGTCCCCTGGCAACCCAGCTTCCCAGATGGAGGAGTGAGTCTAAAGGGCCCTTCTGCAGGATGGAACGTCCTTCCCAGAAGGCACCACGGGCCATTTCTTGGTGCTTTTGTGTGTGGTTGTTAGAGGCAGGCTGTGGGTGAGTTGGGGCTGCTGTAGGGGGTGAGCACAGGACACAGAGCTCAGAGGCCAAGTGCCTGTCCTGCCCTTACCTGGCTGTGGCCTTAGCCAAATCCTAGGTGGGGGTTAGGGTACTTGTACCATGAAGGTGCGGAAGAGTGTCTTTAGTATGTTACCATTTGTGTAGAGAGAGGGAACACGTGTTTGTGTGTGTGTGTATCATGGTAAGATACATAAAACATGTTTGTAAGGATTCATTAAAAACTGAGGAGAGGGAGATATCAGTGTGAGTGGGAGATATTTCCCTTTTGTACCTTCTGAGTTTTGGACTATATTAACATATTGTCCTTTCAAAACGTCAACAAGATTAATTTCCTCCTTCTTATCTGTGCCCCCACCGCCAGGAAAGAATGGGCTTAGAGAATCAGAGAAACCTGGGGGTTGAAATCCCAGCTCTGTCTCAGTGATCTTAGGCAAGCACTTAACCTTTAATACCCCATGTTTTTCATCTACACGATAGAGGTAGTAATAGTAACCGTCTCCTGGTGGTTGTGAGGATTAAATGGGATTGTTAGCATAGTGCCTGGTAAAGCACTCAGTGAAGATTCCAACGGTGGTAGTAATAACAGTCATAACAATAGCAATATTATCTGATCTCTCCGGGCTCATTAGCCAGCTATAAATTCAATCTCTTTCCCTGTCCCTTCCACCCTTACTGAGTTCTTTGAAACACAAATGAGGGCCAGGCTCATTGGCTCACACCTGTAATCCCAGCACTTTGGGAGACTGAGGTGGGCAGATCACTTGAGGTTGGGAGTTTGAGACCAGCCTGAACAACATG
>NW_022438844.1:0-5841 GCF_009761245.1 Sapajus apella
ATCCAGTGTTGGATTTTTCTTTCACTCATAGAGAGAAAAATAAAGATAATAGCTATAGCATTTACTGAGCGCTAAGTATGTGCCCACCACTTGATCCTCATCAAACCCTCTGAGGCATGGGCCACTGTACTACTGCCATCCCCATTTTATGGAGAAGATGCTGAGGCAAAGGGGGGTTAAGTACCTTGCTAAGCATGAGCAGCTATTAATGCAGTAAAGCCGGGGTCCCGACCCACTCTTGTAATCAATGCAACACTGTGTCTGTGGACTCCAGACCAATTTCTCTGATGCTTAACATTTGCCTGCATGAAATGCACTTTTGTGAAATACATTTCTTTTATTTCTTTTTTGAGATGGAGCCTTGCTCTGTCTCTCAGGCTGGAGGGCAGTGGTGCAATCTCAGCTGACTGTGACCTCCGCCTTCTAGGTTCAAACAATTCTCCTGCCTCAGTCTCATGAGTAGCTGCGATTACGGGCAGCCGTCACCACTCCTGGCTAATTTTTGTATTTTTAGTAGAGGCGGAGTTTTACCATGTTGGCCAAGCTGGTCTTGAACTCCTGACCTCAGGTGATCTGGCCGCCTTGGCCTCCCAAAATACTCGGATTACAGGCATGAGCCACCGCACCTGGCCTCCTGAGTGGCATGAGCCACTGCACCCAGCCAGGATAAAAGATCTCTAAATGGAATCATTTGGCTATATAGAAAAATTTACTTTCAGTCCTGCCTGGCTAACATAGTGAAACCCTGTCTGTCTCTACTAAAAATATAACATTAGCTGGGTGCGGTGATGTGCACCTGTAATCCCAGCTACTCCAAAGGCAGAGGCAGGAGAATCACTTCAACCCAGGAGGCAGAGCTTGCAGTAAGCAGAGATGGTGCCATTACACTCCAGCTGGGCTACAATAGTGAAACTCGACCTCAAAACAAAACAAAACAAAACAAAAAACTTTATTCTGTGTCCTTACTTTTTCCCATTTTCTCATAAATATATGAAAATTCTGCAGCAAACTTCCATCAGCCTGCCAGCTAACATTACGTTAGGCTTCCCTTCTCCCTTGGCTTAATATACTGAGCTCAAATCTAAGAGATTGGGTGGTGGGGCAGTGGGGCATCCAGCTCTACCAGTTCTTAAACTTGTGGCCTTATGTTCATGGTCCCACAATTTCTTATGTTAAATAGGGATTTTTATACCTACGTAGGGGTTGGCTCACACCTGTAATCCCAGCACCTTGGGAGGCTGACACCTGGCAGATCTCTTGAGCTCCGGAGTTTCAGACCAGCCTGGGAAACAGGGCAAAACCCTCTCTAAAAAGATACAAAAATCAACCGGGCATGGTGGTGCATGCCTTTAGTTCCAGCTTCTTGGGAGGCCAAGGTGTGAGGATCACTTGATCCTGGGAGGCTGAGGTCACTGTGGAGTGAGCCATGATGGCGTCACTGCACTCCAGCCTGGGTGGCAGAGAGAGATCCTGTCTCAAAAAACAAACCAACCAACCAACCGACTTTGCCAGGTGAATGTTAGGATGAAAAGTGATTACATATGCTTTCCTGAAATAAAGTCTGTCCTCAGTTATAGCTGCTACCATTGATTGGAGAAGTTACTTTTTTTTTTTTTCAGTGTTTGATACCAAATGCCTTTAAGTATAATAAGTTTCTTGTATATAGTCGTTTTTATGTTTAAATAATGTTTTAATGTATTTTATTGCTGATCATGGCATAGCACAAAGATATGCTCATTTAAAACACTTTTGAAGTTGTGCAAGAAAAACTGTTATGCAGAATATTCTTTTTTTCTTTTCTTTTTTATTTATTTATTTATTTTTTTGGAGACAAAATCTTGCTCTGTCAACCAGGCTGGAGTGCAGCGGTGCAATCTCGGCTCACTGCAACCTCCGCCTCTGGGTTCAAGCAATTCTCCTGACTCAGCCTCCCAAGCAGCTGGGGTTACAGGCACCCACCACCATGCCTGGCTAATTGTCATGTTTTTAGTAGAGACGGGGTCTCACCATGTTGGCCACGCTGGTCTTGAACTCCTGACCTCAGGTGATCTGCCCACCGAAGTGCCGAGATTACCAACATCAGCCACTGTGCCCAGCACTAATACGTAGAATATTGTATGTAGGTATTTTCTATGTTAGACCCCCTCTAAGGAGGGTTTCTATGTAAGAATAGTACAAAGGACCTGGAAAGGTGAATAGGCTTGACAAATTTATGTTTCTTAACACTGTAAAAGTAGTCCGGTTGTCCTGTGGCATATGCACAGGACATATACTGTACGGGGTTGGTTCCAAGACCCCTATTTCTACCAAACTCCTGGCAAACTCAAGTCCCTGCTGTGGGCCCTGCAGATCCCAGGTATGTGAAAAGTTGAGCCTCCATATACGCAAGTCTGCATTTAGTTGGAAAAGATCCACATATAAATGGGCCCATGCAGCTCAAACCCATGTTGTTCAAGGGTCCACTGTATTTGAAAATAAATTCAACAAAAAAGTTGCCTTGTTTTACAACATGTTGCATTCCTACCTCTCTCATATCTAAAAAAAAATACCATCTATTTACTATCCCATTGAGATAATACAACCTTTAGAATAGAACATAGGGCCTGGTGTTGTGGTTTACATCTGTAGTCCCAGCACTTTGGGAGGCTGAGTTGAGCAGATCACCTGAGGCCAGAAGTTTCAGACCAGCCTGACCAACATGGTGAAACCCTGTATCTACTAAAAATATAAAAAATTACCCGGTTGTGGTGGTGTGCGCCTGTAATCCCAGCTACTCCTGAGGCTGAGGCAGAGGAATCGCTTGAACCCTGGAGGTGAGGTTTGCAGTGAGCCAAGTTCATGCCGCTGCACTCCAGCCTGGGCAACGAGCAAAACTCCATCTCCATTTAAGAGAAGTTCATTTTCTCAATCACTAGGAAGAACTTGAAAGGGTAGTAAACCATGGTCGTTTGAGAAGAAGAGCAAGTGGTCATATTTGAATGTAACATACTCAACTGGGTTGGGAAAGAACCGGAATCTGGAGATTGGTCATAAAAGTGCAAAATCAGGCATTCTTGTAAACCATGTACTCTTGTAAACACTGAGAAGACACAGCACCGAGCCCTGGGCCTTTCTTCTATAAAGTGCTTGTACAGGCTGAGGATCCCTTATCGGAAAATCCAAACTCTGAAATTCCCTGGTGAGCATTTCCTTTGAGTGTCACATCGGCACTCACAGTTTTGCGATTTTGGAACATTTTGGATTTTGCACTTTCAGATTTGGGATGCTCAACTGGTGTATATAATGCACATATTCCCGAATCTGAAAAAATTCCAAATCCAAAGTGTTTCTGCTCCAAAGCATTCAGATAAGGAATACTCAACCTGTAATGGATTGTACTAGATATATATTAGATTAGCAGTTGTCAAAATTTGTATCTCAGAATCCTTGTTCTGTGTCAGTGAAACAGGGATTTCATATGCCTTTTTTTCACATTTTAATGTTTTAACCTTTAAAATGTTATATATGTTTATATACACTCAAGTGCATGTCATGCTAAATTTTAATATATGAGGACAACTGATTTGTACCACCAGGTTATCTCAAGAGAGTTATACTGAGTGAAGGCTGGGCATGGTGGCTCACACCTGTAATCCCAGCACTTTGTGAGGCCCAGGTGCGTGGATCACCTGAGATCAGGAGTTGAGGACCAGCCTGACCAACATGACAAAACCGTGTCTCTACAAAAAATACAAAAATTAGATAGGCATGGGTGTACACACCTGTAATTCCAGCTACTGGAGAGGCTGAGGTGGGAGATCACTTGAACCCGAGAGGTAGAGATTGCAGTGAACCAAGATTGCACCACTGCACACCAGCCTGGGTGACAGAGCAAGACTGTCTCAAAAGCAAATATATATATATATATATATATACACACACATATATATATATATATATATACACACATATATATATATATATATAGTTAAAGGTTACATACTATATGATTGCATTTATGTAACATTGAAATAACAAGACTGCAGAGATGGGGAACAGATTTAGTGGTTACTAGGAGCTCGGAATGGGAGGTGAGGGGCGGTGTGGTTGTAAAGTGGTAGCATGAGGGCGCTGTGTAGGGATGGAACAGTTCTCTATCTCAGGTGTGATTATACAAAGCTGCAAATGTGATAAAATTTCACCCAACCACACACACACACACACGTACTGCATACAAATCCTAGCATTCTCAAGTCCCATTTTGCATACAAAACTGTTGAAACCTGAATAAACTTGGGATTGTATAAAGGCCAGTTTCCTGATGGTGACGGTGTACTAAAGCCACATAAGTTATAACACTGGAGGACTTTATGGAAGCATACTTGGGATCTCCCTGTGTACTTTTTTTTTGCAAATTCCTGTGGTTTGTAATTATGGTACTTTTAACATAAAAAGTTGGTCAGTCATCGTGACTCACATGTGTAACTGCAGCATTTTGGGAGGCTGAGGCAGGTGGATATCCTGAGTTCAGGAGACCAGCCTGGCCAGCATGGTGAATCCCCGTCTCTGCCAAAAATGCAAAAATTAGCTGGGCATGGTGGGGTGTGCAACTGTAGTTTCAGCCACCTGGGAGGCTGAGGCATGAAAAGTGCTTTGAACCTGGGATGCAGAGGTTGCAGTGAGCTGAGATCGCACCACTGCACTCCAGCCTGGGCAACAGAGCAAAACTCTGTTGCAAAATGTAAAGCAAAAAAGCAAAGCAAAACCAAAAACCAAAAACCAAAAAACAAACAAAAAAAAAACAACTATAACCCTACAAACAAAAAGAGCGATGCATTTAGAGTACTCGAGAGAAACTAAGCAAGAGGAAGAAAATGTAAGTTGTCTATAATGTTCATACCCAAGACAACAATCCTTGGAATAGTTTCTCACTGTGTGTATAGACTTGAAACTTTTTAAATGCCATTTTATGTTTTAGGCTGGGTGTGGTGGCTTATGCCTGTAATTCCAGCAGTTTGGGAGACAACGGTGGGTGGATCACAAGTCAAGAGATTGAGACTATCCTGGTCAATGTGGTGAAATCCCTTCTCTATTAGAAATACAAAAATTAGCTGGGTGTGGTGGCATGTACCTATACTCCCAGCTACTACTAAGGAGGCTGAGGCAGGAGAATCGCTTGAATCCAAGAGGTGGAGGTTGCAGTGAGCCAAGGTCATGCCACTGCACTCCAGCCTGGGCGACAGAGCAAGATTCTGTCTCGCGGGGTGGGGGGGTGGTGGTTATTCTTTAATTAAAATTTTTTTTTTCTTTTTCTCCTCAGAAAGGATAAAAATGTTATTGATTAGTAAGACTGTAGTTTTATGTTGATATTTTGAAAGTTTTAGGGTGGTGCTTGTTTGCTCCTGTCACATTATATAAGCACGTTCAGTACTGTCAGAAGTAATCGCATTATGCAATAACGTGACTGCCTTATGCATGTATCAACATTAGTACATATTGTAAAGTTTTATTTTTTACCAAAAAGTTTACAACTACCAAGTATTCACATTCCTTAACATTATTACAGAATTAATTTAGAAATTTTCTACTTTTAAAACTTATAGATAGGTGTAATTAAATTCTTAGATAGCATTAATGTACTATTTTTAAAACACACAGAAAACATTCTTTATCATTTGCAAAACATGCTTCATCATCTACTCATCTTTGTGAATCAGGTTTTACTTGATACCATGCAATCAAATCAAATTTGATATAAGACTGCCTAATTATCCATGATTTAAAGTTTGTGTTCATCGGAGGAATTGTCTTGTCCTCATTATACACGTTCTACATTAGAGTTTCTGTTTTTTTTTTTTTTTT
>NW_022438844.1:5941-9746 GCF_009761245.1 Sapajus apella
CTCATGTTACCCAGGCTGGAGTGCAATGGCGCGATCTCGGCTCACCGCAACCTCCGCCTCCTGGGTTCAGGCCATTCTCCTGCCTCAGCCTCCTGAGTAGCTGGGATTACAGGCACGTGCCACCATGCCCAGCTAATTTTTTGTATTTTTAGTAGAGACGGGGTTTCACCACGTTGACCAGGATGGTCTCGATCTTTTGACCTTGTGATCCACCCGCCTCGGCCTCCCAAAGTGCTGGGATTACAGGCTTGAGCCACCACACCCGGCGAAATCTGTTTCTTATGTTATAGATCCACGTGAAATTCATTTAGAAAAATGTTCCTGTACTAAGATATTTAAAGCGATTGGATTATGACTTATAAGTTTTATTTTGTAGTTAGCATCTCTAGGGGAATTTCAGGGACACTGTTGCTGTCTTGTGATTATTGATCCTTTCAAAAATCATTGTATTTGAGAAATAAAGTAGTAGAAAACCTATGACAGAATAGGGAATTAAAGTAGACAGTACACTCAACTGCACTGTGTTTAAAGATTGTAATGAGTTTCTGTACATTGTGCTAGTGGTTAAGGTCTGAGACTCTAGGGTCAACCTGAGTTGAAGTCTTGGCTCCATCACTTTATCTCTTGTCCATTTCTTCCTCCATAGGATGAGAGTCATAATAGTGTTAACTCATAGATTATTGTGAATATGAAGTGCACTAGTAGTACATGTAAACAGTCCTGGTCCCTGGCATAAAGACACTCATAAAATATAGTTATTATTATTTTAGAACATGGTTAAGATCTACTTTATGTTTAATATGTCTTTTCCTCACTTAACATATCATGGCTGGGCACAGTGGCCATAATCCGAGCACTTTGTGTGGCTGAGGTGGGTGGATCATCTGAGGTCAGGAGTTTGAGACCACCCTGGCCAACATAGAGAAACCTCATCTCTACTAAAAATACAAAAATTCATTCCAGCTCCTTGGGAGGCTGAGGCAGGAGAATTGCTTGAACTGGGGAGGCTGAGGTTGCATAGAGCCAAGACTGTGCCGTTGTACTCCAGCATGGGTGACAGAGTGAGACTCTGTCTCAAAAAGAAAAAAAAAAAAAGAAGCAAACAAACAAAAAAACATATCACAACTATTTTCCCATGTTTTTAAAAGTTCCACCAGTAATGTAAGAGAACATTGGGTGCCCTGTACCCTTGCCAGTATTGGACATTCTCACTCTAGATATTTGCCAATATGACATATGAAAACTGTCATGTCATTGTTTTGATTTGCATTTTCCCCAAGCACCAGCGAAGTTTAATGGTTTTCACATTTAACAGAATCGTTTTTTGATTTATAATCACCTTGTTTAATAATGAGGTTTTCATGTTTTTATTAACTGTGTTTCTTCTGTTTAGATAAATCTCAGAGTTTTTCACATAGATTCAGACAAATGTCAGTACAAAGGTCTTTATAAGTCTATGAAAATTTTAATAATTTTTCTTGGTAATTTATGTCTGTAGATTCAAGTTTCGAAGGGCTTTTCCAATTCTGATATCATGGAAATATGTGTAATTTGTTAGTTTTAAAAAAACATGACTTCTTTAATCCCCTAGATTGCAGTTTACTAAGTGTTATCTGAGTCTTCTGGATATTGCCTGTTCATATCTTTGCTCATTTTTCCCCCTCCTGGGTTATCTTTTCTTCTTATTGCTTTATAGGCGTTCTTTAGATATCACAATGGTTAATCTTCTGTTACATGAGTTACATGTATTTTCTCCTGATTTGTTACTTGTCTTTTAATTTTGTTAACGGTGTCTTTACATAGAAGTTTTAACTCATGTGGTCCAATCTTTCTCTTAAAAAAAAGTCTTCATTATTCAACTTGAAAATCTTTCACTTCTTTATAGCTTTGGTTTTTGTGTGTGTGCGCGCGTGTTTTAAATTGTTTAGCAAATCTCTACCATCCCAAGATTATCTTTGAAACATTTTCATATATTTTATGTGAAAAATTTTTTTTCACACTGAGCTCATTTAGTTTGTATGGAATTTCCTTTTGTGTCTAGTGTGAGGGTAGGAATCTAACGTTTTCCCAAATGGATAGGCTTTTGTGTCTCTCAGTTCATTGACCTGTTTATATTTCAAATGCCACAAGGTCTTTCTGCATACATAAAGCCTCTTTCTGGATTCTCAGTTCTGTTCCAGTGACAGGTCTGTCTGTGTTTATTCCATTACCTCCGCTCCCCTGTGGCTTTTTATAGAAGTTTGATATCTGATAGGACAAATATGCTTGTTTTCAAATTGTTCTTAGCTATTCCAATGAATTTACTGTTTCTGGTGAATTTTAGAATAATTTTGATGAGTTTTGAGACAAATCCCATTGAGATAATGATTAGAATTGTGCTAAATTTATCGATGAATTTGGGAAGGAGTCAGTTCTCACCAGCAGGTCTTTCTGTCAAGGAGCACACTGTATCTGTTTATTCTGGAGTTGCCTCTCTGATAACAGTTTTAACCTAGATGCTCGTTGTAGCACTGTTTTGTTCTAAACACATGTATTACAACGATATGAGGGAAAAGCCTCATATCATCTCTTCCGGTTTTCATTTTACTTTTCACACTTAATTTTGGGTCTGAAGAGAGTTTATCATGATATATGTCATATGTATACTCAGGCTCTTGTAACAATTGGCAGTATAGTATGATCTCTCTTTCTTATTGTCATTAATGATTAAGGACTATTTATTCAAGTTGATAACTGTACTTAACTCTTATGTTAGATAAAAAGGATGTTTCTAGTTTTTGAGAGTACACATTAAGATAGTGCCTTTACTATTGTTTCATTTGAAAAATGTTTCTGGGGGTTATTTTTTTGGAAAAACCTCTTTGAGGTAATACGTAATCATTGTGAAAATTTCATACAATATTGCAGTATATAAAGAAGGAAGTGCCTTTTGAAAAGATGAGAGTTTTGTTCTCCAAACTTTGAGTCATTGATGTGCCTCCTTGTTACTTTTGCCATATGTTTGTATCATCTGTACTGTTAATTCATAGCAATTTTCTTAAAATTTACTAAAGAAATCCAAAAAGCCTTAGTGATAAGAGCTGTGAACTCATACATTGATGTCTATTACATACATACATAACGTTGATGTTTTATGTACATTGATGCATATTAAATAATGATTTATTCAAATGTATGTATACTTTATAACACACTGGCACAGTGAGTGGAAGTATAGGTTCTGAAATCAAGGTTTCACGGTTTTACATTCTGATTATGCTATGTCCTCCTTCAGTGATAGTAGATAATAAACTTAAGCCTCTGCTTCCATTTTATTTGTTAAATGGGGTTAGTATGCCACCTCCCTTGTGAGGTTATTATAAAATTAAGCAGCGGGTGTACAATCAGTCAGCAGAGCCCTAGTACATAAGAGTTCCACAAATACTAGCTATCATTCAATGCAGTAATTCATAAATACCTCGTGTCTCCTTCGAAGCTAGTTCTCACAGAAGCACCTCAGTTTTAAAGTGCTTACATAGTATTCATTTTAAGAATATACTACGATTTATGGAACAGCATTTTGTAATTACTTTTTGTCATTTTTTTTAAAAAGCAACAAATAACAGGATTGGTTTCTAATATGCAGCACCAGTTTTCCCTCCCAAAGGACTGTATAAATTTGCTGTTCTGGCAGTTTTGACTTCCTGATTTAAATATTTGGTGGGGGGCAATAGTGGGTTTAAAAATAATACTTGTTTTTGTTTTAGTTAACATTATTACTCACTAGCCATTAAGGAACACATTAATTACTATTTGTTGTTGAATC
>NW_022438844.1:9846-11900 GCF_009761245.1 Sapajus apella
TGGTCAGGGATCCCTGGAATATCAGAAATTGTCTCCAATCTATAGCCACTGTTTTCAAGTCTATAGGGTCGATGGGAGAAAGATTTGGATTAAATATTTACAGTGACAAATGGAAAACAAAGGGACTGTTCCTTGGGCTCTTTCATTTCCCCTAAAATTCACTTACTCCCCCTCTACATTGCCTCCATCTCCATCTGTCTCCCTGGCTCCTGAAAAGACAGCACTGTTAAGCACTGTTTAAGGGTCAGATCAACCATCTGGCCCTTCTTGCAGTCTCATTTTTTGGTGGCTCCCATGTTTATGCCTGTTCTGCGCTTTTCTCCTACTGTTAAGCTGTCTGTTGTTGGTTCATTTCTGCAGTGAACCTTTAGAGAGGAAAGTGAAAGCTTTCCTTCCAGCCATACAATAGAATGACAAAGCGGAAAAGTTTAGACAGAATTTCCCATTTAAGTGCCAAAACTTCATACTCCATTTCTGATAAAAAGCACAAAGGTTAAAAAAACAAACAAACTTATCTTTTGACCCAAAGCTCTGTTGACATTCTATTAAACAAACACCAACCTTTTTAATTTTTATGATGTAAATGGCAGATATTTTTATAATTCTTACACTAATAAATCATTTCTCTGATGTTTTTGGTGAAACCCAATATTCATAATAAAGTCCAGAACCATGAATTGTTTTAAATGATTTTTCCTTATGTGTGATTACAAGTATACCTCTACAGGAAGTTAGTGTACTCTCACACGAGCTAATTTTTTGGAGTAAAAGACCTACTGTAGAAACTCCCAGAAACACAATAGTGATAAGCATCCACAGAACGCCAAGAAAGTCATGCCCAGGATACAAATAATCAGGTGGAAAAATGATCGCCTGGAATAATAACAGTTGAAATAAAGGTCAGTGACATTTACAATATTTCAGTAAAAAATGATAATCCTTAGAAACCGTCAAGCTTCTTTAAGAGGTAACCACACACCTCAGATATCACCAGGGGATTCCACTGCTTCAAGAAAGATTGGAAGTCACCAGTCTCATGTTTTTTTGCATGGCTGGCAGTGTTTTCAGGCATTCTACATGTAGAGTGTCATTTTTTTTTTTTCCTTTTTATTGATGTAAAGCAGGCATACCCAATTTTTTGGCTTCCCTGGGCAACATTAAAAGAAGGAAGCTTGCCTTAGGCCACACATAAAATACATTAACACTAACAATAGCTGTCAATCTAAAAAAAATCACAGAAAGTCCAGGCGCAGTGGCTCATGCCTGTAATCCCAGCACTTTGGGAGGCTGAGGCTAGCAGATCACCTGAGGTCAGGGGTTCCAGACCAGCCTGGCCAACAGGGTGAAACCTCATCTCTACCAAAAATACAAAAATTAGCCAGGTGTGGTGGCAGGCACCTGGAATCCCAGTTACTCAGGAGGCTGAGGTAGAAGAATGGCTTGAAAGAGGGAGGCAGAGGTTGCAGTGAGCCGAGATGGTGCCATTGCCCTCCATGCCCTCCATCCTGGGAGACAAGAAGGAGATTGTGTCTCAACAACAACTACAACAAAAAATTACAAATTTATTTATTTATTTAATTGCATTGTACGTTTTGGCGTACATGTGAAGAACATGCCATATTGTTGCATAGGTACACATGCGGCATTGTGATTTGCTGCCTTCCTCCCCTTCACCTATATCTGGCATTTCTTCCCATGCTGTCTCTCCCCAACTCCTCACCCCGCGCTGTCCCTCCCCTATTTCCCCCCAACGGACCCCAATAAGTGGTGCTCCCCTCCCTGTGTCCATGTGTTCTCATTATTCAACACCCGCCTATGAGTGAAAACATGCGGTGGTTGGTTTTCTGTTAATTTTTTATTTTATTATTTTTGAGAGTGTCCTGCTCAGTCGCCCAGGCTAGAATGCAGTGGTGCAATCTTGGCTCACTCTCACCTCTGCCACCTGGGCTCAAGCCATCCTCTTGCCTCAGCCTCCTGAGTAGCTGGTATTACAGGTGCCTGCCACCCTGCCTGGCTATTTTGTGTACCTTTAGTAGAGACAGGGTTTCACCATG
>NW_022438845.1:0-11898 GCF_009761245.1 Sapajus apella
TTGCATGTGAGATGGGTTTCCTGGATACAGCACACCGATGGGTTTTGTCTTTTTATCCAATTTGTCAGTCTGTGTCTTTTGATTGGGGCATTTAGTCCATTTACATTTAGGGTTAATATTGTTATGTGTGAATTTGATACTGCCATTTTGGTGCTAGCTGGCTGTTTTGCCCTTTAGTTGAGCTGGTACTTGTTGTTCCTTTATATGCGTAGAGCCTCTTTCAGGAGCTCTTGTAGAGCTGGCCTGGTGGTGAGGAAATCTCTGAGTACTTGCATGTTCCCAAAGGATTTTATTTTTCCTTCACTTATGAAGCTTAGTTTGGCTGGATAGGAGATTCTGGGTTGAAAGTTCTTTTCTTTAAGGATGTTGAATATTGGCCCCCATTCTCTTCTGGCTTGTAGGGTTTCTGCTGAGAGATCTGCTGTGAGTCTGCTGGGCTTCCCTTTGTGGGTAACCCGACCTTTCTCTCTGGCTGCCCTTAGTATTTTCTCCTTCATTTCGACCCTGGTGAATCTGACGATTATGTGCCTTGGGGTTGCTCTTCTTGACGAATATCTTTGTGGTGTTCTCTGTATTTCCTGGACTTGAATGTTTGCCTGCCTTGCTAGGTTGGGGAAGTTTTCCTGGATAATATCCTGAAGAGTATTTTCCAGCTTGGATTCATTCTCTTCGTCGCATTCGGGTACGCCTATCAAACGTAGATTAGGTCTTTTCACATAGTCCCACATTTCTTGGAGACTTTGTTCATTCTTTTTTACCCTTTTTTCTCCAGTCTTGCCTTCCCGTTTTATTTCATTGAGTTGATCTTCGACCTCTGATATCCTTTCTTCTGCTTGGTCAATTCGGCTGTTGAAACTTGTGCATGCTTCACGAAGTTCTCGTGTTGCAGTTTTCAGCTCCATCAATTCACTTATATTCCTTTCTATTTTGTCCATTCTTGTTAGCATTTCGTCAAATCTTTTTTCAAGGTTCTTAGTTTCTTTGCATTTGGTTAGAACATGTTCTTTAAGTTCACAGAAGTTTCTTACTACCCATCTTCTGAATTCTGATTCTGTCATTTCATCACACTCATTCTCCATCCAACCTTGTTCCCTTGCTGGCGAGGAGTTGTGATCCCTTTTAGGAGAAGAGGTGTTCTGGTTTCGGGTGTTTTCATCCTTTTTGCGCCGGTTTCTTCCCATCCTTAAGGATTTATCCACCTGTCGACTTTGTAGTTGCTGGCTTTCAGATTGGGTCTCAAATCTTTCAGATTGACGTTCTGTTTGTTGATGATGAGGTTATTTCTGTTTCTTGGTTTTCCTTCTGACAGTCTGGCCCCTCTGCTGTAGGTCTGCTGAGGTTCACTCCAGGCCCTGCTTGCCTCGGGTTCACCTGCAGCAGCTGTTGAACAGCAAGGGTTGTTACCAGTTTTCTTCTTCTTCTATCTTTGTCCCAGAAGGATACCCGCCTAGTGTCAATCTGATCTCTCCTCTATGAGGTGTCTTTTTGGATATATAGGGGTCAGGGAGCTGCTTGAGGAGACGGTCTTTTCTTTATAGGAGCTCAAATGGTGAGCTGCGAGCTCTGTTGTTGTTCATTCAGAGCTGCTGGGCAGGTACTTTTAGGTCTGCTGCAGCAGAACTCATAAACTGCTTTTTGTTCCCAGGTGCTCTGTCCCAGGGATTTAGGGCTTTATTTATGAGTTTCCGTTATGCTGCTGCCTTCTTTTTTTTTTTTTTTTTCTTTTTTTCCTTCAGACCTGCCCAGCCCAGCAAGGAGGCAGCCTAGTCACTGTCGGCCTATAGCAGCTTTGCTGAGCTGCTGTGGGCTGCGCCCCGCTGCCGAGTGAACTTCCCTGCAGTCCTGTTTATATGGGTGTAGTTAGAACTGCTTTGGCGATGGTGGCCCGCCTCTGTTGGGGCGGAGTCTCTGCTGTGGCGTGTTGCCTTGGCAACGGCGGGCTGCCTCAGCAATGGCGGGTTGCCTTGGCAACGGCGGGCTGCCTCGGTAATGGCGGACGCCCCTCCCCCACAGAGCTGGACTGTCCCGGGTTCAGCTGCGCTTGCTGTGAAATTCTCAATCCAGAGTTTCTGGTTGCTGTTCTTTTATGGGGGTGGGGCCAGCCGAGCCTGATCGCCTGGCTCCCTGCCTCAGAGCCTTTTTTAAGTGGGTGTTCCAGTCGCCTGTTGAAGAGGCGCCGGGGTCTGTTTGTTTTCCCCTGTGGCCACTCACTGCGCTGGCTTAAACAGCGGCACTGAGGTTTGTGGCGCTTTTTTTTCTTTTTTTTTTTTTGCCCTGGAATCTACTGTCCTGGTTCTCTGCTCAGTCCCCTTTTTGAACCAGCATATGGGCGACTTCCCGTGGCTCCAATCGCCAGCCAAAAGGGCACCCGGACCGGTGTATTTTGTACGGAGAACCGCGGCTCCGGGGCGCCGACAAAGCAGCCGCGCCGGGCAGGGCAGCGGCGCTGGCCGGCACAGCAGCGCTGGCCACAACAGCCGCACTGGCGAGCGTGGAGCACCTCTGCCCGGGAATTTCCTAGTCTGTGGGCAATAAAAACGCGGCGTCCACTCACCCTCTGCGCTTTCACTGGGAGCTGCAATCCTGAGCTGTTCCTAAACGGCCATCTTGGATCTCTCCCTTTTTTTTTTTTTTTTTTTTTGACAGAGTTTCACTCTTATTGCCCAAGTTGGAATGTAATGGCACTATTTCGGCTGACTGTAACCTCTGCCTCTTGGGTTCAAGCGATTCTCTCGCCTCAGCCTACCTAATAGCTGAGATGACAGGCGCCCACCACCACGTCTGGCTAATTTTTTGTATTTTTAGTAGAGACGGAGTTTTACTATGTTGGCCAGGCTGGTCTTGAACTCCTGACCTCAGGCGATCCACCCGCTTCAGCCTCCCAAAGTGCTGGAATTACAGGCATGAGCCACCGTGCCTGGCTCGGACTTTTATCTTCATAGCTACCTACTGAGGGGCAGAAAACAGGCAGTCTTTGCATGACTCGGTTCCCGACTTGACTTTTCCCTTTGGCTTGGTGAGTTTGGGAGTCTCGAGATCCTATTCTCCTTTCACAGACAGACAGGTGGAAGTTTACGTAAATGGACTCACGTCGCATAGATCAAGCTTTGCTGCTGACACGGCCTTCTTTTCCTTGCTTGCTTGCCCCCACCTGTGTCTTCTCTGTGTCACCTCCCCCTGCCTCCACCACAGGTGACACCTGGCATGCGTCCTTCAGGGCTTCACCCACACCCCTGTAACCATCAGGGTCTCTGAACTGTATGACATATGGGTATCCCAAGGCTTTTCAGTGCTTCTTTTATAAATTTGGGGTCCCAGTATTCACACATCTCCACACCTTCCTTTCTTCACCCAAACACGCTTTGTGGAAATCCCTCCAGGTGAGTTGGTAGGGTGTCTGTCACTCAGTGCTTTTAGTGGCTACATAAAACTCCACAAAATAGATATATCCCAATTTATTCAACCATTCCTCAGTTAATGGGCATTTACTTTGCTTATATCTTTACCAGACACCAATAGAACAATGCTACTAAATGTTCTTTAGAAAGTGAATTCTTACAAATTTTATAACACATGCAAATACATATTCATTGGAACAAATAAGGTGGGGATTTCACCAGATTAGGTGGACATTTTATTTCAGGGCCGTGGCATTTCCCCCCAAGGGTTCTCTTGGGTACTGCAAGCGCTGGGCCCGTGGGGCCATGACACTCCACCCAACCCTACGTGTCACACCCGGACGCCTCATGTCCTTCCTTGCTCTCTTTTAAACATCTCCTGGTTTACTGAGCTCTAAGCTTCCTCCTTTACTCCTCTGATCCCAAAGATTTGCTTTATGAATTCTAACAAAAGTATCTGGTTCCAAAAAGCATCTAGAGCAGTTATTTGAAAAGCAATTGTGGGACTCTGGGAAAGCGTGAGTTTTTCACAAACCAGACCCTCCCTTGAGGAAGGGGTAGGGGTTTTGTCCAAATCTTCGGGGGAGGAGGGGACAAAGATAGCATGTACTGAGGGTGAAATTGCTCTTGTTTGAAACTGACCACCCAAGAACAACTAAAGAAACGCACCATTAAAGTTCTGCTCCTTGGTTCCTCTGTTTCTTGGCCATCCCGGGAAGAGGGAAGCAGCTTCAGGAGAGCCCTTCTTTCCTCTGGGGGTTGCAGTTACCTTAGTTCACAGGCTTCCCCTGCCCATTTGTAATGAGCTTCAGCTGGAAATCATCACGAGAAACCACAGATCACTTCACAGAGGGGTTTTTCTACCTGATTCCATTCCTGGAACAATTAATACCTTTCACTTGGCTCTGGGCCCTTCTCAATCCGTCTTCAACATTGCTGATGAGCAGAAACCAGCAAATGTACCCTCTCATGTCATCATTGGTTCCTATTTGCTGAGTGAAATTCCTACTGACACCAGCATACTCTATCATCTCCAAAATTAATTTTTTTCTTTGTGAAAACAATCAAAATGAGCATCAAGATGAAAAGACGTAGCTACAGAAGTAAATGGCAGCTGTGGAAGATTTACAAAGAGGTGCAGAACCTCGTGTGATTGCCATGGGGGAGGAGGGAGAAAGACTATGGTGTTACTTCTTTTTTTGAAGGGCAATGGCAGTATCTCGGCTCACTGCAACATCCGCCTCCTGGGTTCAAGCAATTCTCCTGCCTCAGCCTCCTGAGTAGCTGGGACTACAGGTGCATGCCACCATGCCCAGCTAATTTTTGTATTTTTAGTAGAGACAGGGTTTCACCATGTTGTCGAGAATGGTCTCAATCTCTTGACCTTGTGATCCGCCTGCCTCAGCCTCCCAAAGTGCTGGGATTACAGACATGAGCCACTGCACTGGGCCACTACAGTGTTATTTCTATGCATGGTGGCACTAATGTGGGAACAAACTTTGAAATGCTTGAAAAATAGAAAAAAGTTATGTAGAGTGGGCAAGAGACAGAATAATACGAGTTGAAGATGACAAGTAGGTCAGTCTCCTTTCTGATTATCAAGAAATTAACAAATTAGTGGCCCAAACACAGGAGTGAGAGCCCAGAAGGTCCACAGCCCCACTCATGCCCCAGGAAGGAGCCGTGAGGGTGCATGTTCTGGGGGCCAGCTCTCAATTCTCACAGGCCCTCTTAGAACTCTGCCCAGGACAAGGAAGGATTCATGGCCTTGGAAAATGCTGACTTAATGCACTGACAACACCTGATAGCACTCTACTGTTCTGAAGCATCTCCTCTGTGCCGAGTACCTTATCAAGCATCTAACACAGCGTAGTGCTGATCCCTTGCGCAACTCCATGAGGTAGGTCCTGTGACTGGTCCTGTAACCAAGTAGCTTCGCTCCAAAATGCATTTTAAAACATCTTTTTCTTCTCTCCAGTTTTAGCCTTGAAATATACTTTGAAACTCTTTGTTCCCCTAACTTCCCACTGGACACTCCTTGCACGGTGATAGTTAATCTAATTACGTGCGTGCTTAGAAATTCCAGGGTGTAATCTTGGAATGAACCAGACAGGGAGACCCAGCTGTGGAACCCTCCTATCTAGAGGTGACCTCATGGTGGCTAATCTACAACTCAGCCACTGTCGAGATGGCTCCAGCCTGCACTTCAGGAGGACTAGATAGCCATCGAAACAAGACACATATAGCTGGGCATGGTGGCTTGTGCCTGTAATCCCAGCTACTTGGGAGGCTGAGGTAGGAGAATTGCTTGAACCAGGACCCTGGAGGTGGAGGTTGCAGTGAGCTGAGATCCCGCCACTGCACTCCAGCCTGGGCTACAGAGCAAGACTCCATCAAAAAAAAACAAAACAAGACACATAGATCCCATACCCAGCACCATTCCAACATGCTTCTCATACCAAGGTTCCCTTCTTAAACTTCTTAGTGAGCCAAAAAATATGACATGGTCTTTCAGAGGCATGAGTCTGGACGTTTCCTGACTGCTAGCACTGGAATGAAGTTGCTTTTTTTTCACCTCACCTTGCTTCTCGTGTGGGGAGCCTGTGAACCTGTCAGTTCCAGTCCCAGTTTGCAAACGAAGACATTGACATTCAGAGGAGCTGATGACTCCCCAAGGTCAGGTTGCTATGGCAGCACCAGGGCTCAAGTTGAGATCCATCATCCACCAAACATCAGGCATTACCTGGGTCTAGACAGTTGTGACAGGGTTAGAGGAAGAAATTCCATGCCAGATGGCAGAGAATACCATCATTCCCTACCGATAACACACCACATCCTCCAAGTTCAAACCTCAGCCCGCATGGTCCCTGGCCCTTCAGGGCCGTGCCTCCCAGCACTTCCTCTCCTGACACACCTTTGGGGTTCACCGCTCCCCGGGCGCCGGCCCTCCCTCTCACACATGAGCCACTGTATCAGCCCTAAGTTGGTCTCCCTGGCCGCTAGGTCCTTCTGAAAACCAGCTGGGTGACAGTCTTCTCTGAACACCACGTGTTCACCTCTTCTGTTTATTCCTTCCCAGGCCAGTGCCGCTTCTGCTGGCTCCTTGGGGCTGTGTTTATGCCTCAGTCCCCCCACAGCCTCTGGCCAGCTACTATTCATAACCTGAATAGAGGAACTGTCAACTGACCAGACCAACGGAGGGGAGCTGAGTCACTCTGAAGGCACTAGAGCTGTGTCTGCGAGGCTGTCTGAAGCCCCCAGGACTAACGAGACTTCTGACCTGGGACCCCTCCCACCTTGTCTTCCCTTATGTGGCTCCACTGTGGGATCGCGGCAAGGATGCCTCCTGCCTTCTGTGCCTCTCCATCACAGAGCCCCTCCATTTGAACCGGCTGGGGAGGAGTTTGCTTTTTGTGACCTAAACACCGTAGACATACACACCAGGCCTCCTGACATGAGGCCTTGTTCTTAATTGCTAGTTCAAAACTAAACCTCTCTCACCAGGGGCTGGGAGGAGCAGGGTATGGGGAGTTGGTGTTTAATGGGTACAGAGTTTCAGTCAGGGAAGATGCGGAAAGTCCTGGAGATGGGTGGTGGTGACAGCTGCACAACAGTGTGAATGTGCTTAGTGACACTGAACTGTGCACCTTACATGGTTGAAATGTTGAATTGTGTGTATTATAACACAACTGTAGATTGATAGATAGATAGATAGACAGATGAAGATAGATGATAGATGAAGACAGATGGTAGATTGATAGAGGATAGATAGGTGATTGATAGATGGATAGATGAGGGAATATAGATAGATGATAGACAGATAATAGATGAAGATAGATAATAGATACATAAATGATAGGTAATAGATCGATAGATGAATAGATAATAGATACACAGATGATAGAGATACATACATACATATGTACATAGACAGATGATAGATAGATAAACCCTCACACCTGCCTTCTGGACCCCCTCAGCCTGCCCTTCCCACACTGCATCCTACGCTATCTCTCCTCACCTGCCGACAGTCCCCTTCCTCCACACCAGCCCTGTCCATCCCCTGCCCACCCTCTGCACTCAAGGGCCTCCAGGCATTTCCTGTCCACTTTGAAGTCACATATTCCACTCCAACTACTAAAATCCCCACGCTCCTCTCAGCCCCAGACTAAGACAGAGCTCCACGAAGCACTTCTGACTGGCGCCATCATGAAGGAAGCCTATCCCTCACTTAGCGCCCCCTTGGCCCTGCTGCAGCGCCTCTTCCACACCTGCACACAATTGCCTGTGGCCCATCTTGGTTTCACGTGTGTCTGTGTGTCTGGATAACACTGCAGGGACAGTGTGAGCTCTCTGAGGACAAGGATTCCTTCTCGAACAACACACAAGCACCTCTTGCTGAGTGTCCGTGTGTTTCCAGCTCTGGGGAACCCAAGTCATGGTCTCTGTCCACAAGAAGCTTTTATTTATAGCATAAAATGTGCCATTTTAACCATGTTTAAGGTTAAGGTTCTGTGGTATAAGTAATTCACATTTTTGTGCAACCGTTGTACAACATTCATCTCCATGGATTTTTTTAATCTTCTCAAACTGAAATTCTGCACCCATTAGCCAATAATTCCCTATTCTGTTCTCCCCAGCCCCTGGCAATCACTATTTTATTTCTTGTCTGTACGAATTTTACTATTCTAGGTATCTAAACAAGTGGAATCATACAGTATTTGTCCTCTTGTGACTGGCTTATTTCACGTAGGATAATGTCAAGGTCCATGTTGCAGCAGGTATCAGGATTTCCTTCCTTTTTAAGGCTGAATTAGATTCTGTATGGATACATCACATTTTGTTTAGCCATTCGCCTGTTGATGGATACTTGGGTGGTTTCCACCTTCTCCTGTTATGAATAATAATGCTATCCACATAGGTATAAAGTATCTGTTAGTCTCTGCTTTCAATTCTTTGGGGTATATACTTAGAAGTGTAATGCTGGCTCATTCAGTGATTGACTTTTTGAGACAAAGAAGCTTCTAACAAACTCAAAAGACAGAACCAATACACACAAGATCATCTGAGAGCAAAGAGCAGAAGGAGGTTTCTGTTCAGGCCAGAACCTGGAAAGCCTGACTCCACCGCAAAGGATGATCTTAACTCACACCTTAAACCTGACTAAGCCTACCTATAAAATTGAGGTCTAGGGAATACCCCTCTTTTCCTCCTCCAAGATCTACATTGCCTTTGCTTTGAGTAGTTCTAAAATCAGCATTGGTTATTTTAATTTCAGCATGTTTTTCCTTAATAGAACATAAAAGGATAGTGCATTCTGTTTACAGTTAGCAGAGCCTTGGACTCCAAACACAGCACCACGTAAGCAAAAACAGATAATAGAATAGGTACTCGTCACTTTAATTTTCCCTTATACGGCTGTGTGGTAATGACTATACAAATGCAATTAAAGTCAAGAAAAGATGACCATCATAACGTAACCTAACCTGAACAGACATTTCACCAAAGAGATTGCAAATATGCAATGAAATGTTGCTCAACTTCATTAGCCATTAGGGAAACACGAATTAAACCATGATGAGACATCTGACACATCTCTACGTACCTATTAGAGCAGGTGAAACAAACAAAAGTAGTGATGGTCCCAAACACTGGCAAGGAGGCAGACATGCTGCATCTCGACATTGCATGTGGGGATGCAAAGTGGTACAGCTGCTCTGGAAAACAGTTTTGCAATTTCTTAGGAAACTAAACATATGCTTATCTCATGGTGCAGCACCTGCCCCTCCGCATTTATTCCAGAGAAGTGGAAACTCATGTCCATGCAAAACCTACATGCAAATATTTTGTAGCAGCTTTATTTGCAAGAACCAAAATCTGAAAACCATCCAAATGTCCTTGAGAGATGCATGGTTAAACTGTGGCACAGTCGCACCGTGGCATACGACTGAGTAGTCAAAAGGAATGCAGTGCTGACACATGCAGTAACTGGGGCAGATCTCATGGGCTTTATGCCAATGAAATAGCTGATCTCAGAAGGTTCCATGCATGTGACCCCATTCATATAACGTTCTTGAAACTATATCATTGTAAAGATGGAGAAAAATTAGTGTTTGCCGGGGGATGGGGATGCAGGGGGGAATGTGTGTGTGCAGTGTCATATGACTGTAAAGAGGCAGTGTGCCCAGGAATCCCATTACTGAGTACCCAAAGGATTATACATCAATGCACATGTATATCTATTGCAGCACTATTTACAATAGCAAAGACTCGGAACCAACCCAAATGCCCATCAGTGATAGCCTGAATAAAGAAAATGTGGCACATATACATCACGGAATACTGTGCAGTAATAAAAAAGAATGAGTTCATGTCCTTTGCAGGGACAAGGATGAAGCTGGAAACCTCATTCTCAGCAAACTAACACGGGAACAGAAAATCAAACAGCACATGTTCTCACTCATAGTAGGGAGCTGAACAATGAGAAAACATGGACACAGGGAGGCGAACATCACACCCTGGGGCCTGTTGTGGGGAGGGGGGCCAGGGGAGAGAGAGCATTAGGACAAATACCTAATGCATGCAGGGCTTGAAACCTAGATGACGGGTTGATAGGTGCAGCAAACCTTCATGGCACATGTATATCTATGCAACAAACCTACACATTCTGCGCATGTATCCCAGAACTTAAAGTAAAAAAAAAATTTTTTCCCATTTATTTATTTTATTGCATTTTAGATTTTGGGATACATGTGAAGAACATGCAAGATTGTTGCATAGGTACACACGTGGCAGTGTGATTTGCTGCCTTCCTCCCCATCAGCTACATCTGGCATCTCTCCCCTTGCTATCTCTCCCCAGCTCCCCACTCCCCACTGTCCCTCCCCTATTTCCCCCCAACTGACCCCAGTGTGTAGTGCTCCCCTCCCTGTGTCTATGTGTTCTCATTGTTCAACACCCGCCTATGAGTGAGAACATGCGATGTTTGATCTTCTGCTCTTCTGTCAGTTTGCTGAGAATGATGGTTTCCATGTTCATCCATGTCCCTACAAAGGACCCAAATTCATCGTTTTTGATGGCTACATAATATTCCATGGTGTATACGTGCCACATTTTCCCTGTCCCAGTCTATCATCGATGGGCATTTGGGTTGGTTCTAGGTCTTTGCTATTGTAAACAGTGCTGCAATGAACATTCGTGTGCACGTGTCCTTATAGTAGAACGATTTGTAATCCTTTGGATATATACCCAGTAATGGGATTGCTGGGTCGAATGGAATTTCTATTTCTATGTCCTTGAGGAATCGCCACACTGTCTTCCACAATGGTTGAACTAATTTACACTCCCACCAACAGTGTAAAAGTGTTCCTATTTCTCCACATCCTCTCCTGCATCTGTTATCTCCAGATTTTTTAATGATCGCCATTCTAACTGGCATGAGATGGTATCTCAATGTGATTTTGATTTGCATTTGTCTGATGACCAGTGATGATGAGCATTTTTTCATATGTTTGTTGGCCTCATGAATGTCTTCTTTTGTAAAGTATCTGTTCATATCCTTTGCCCACTTTTGAATGGGCTTGTTAGTTTTTTTCTTGTAAATTTGTTTTAGTTCTTTGTAAATTCTGGATATCAGCCCTTTGTCAGATGGGTAAACTGCAAAAATTTTTTCCCATTCTGTTGGTTGCTGATTAACTCTAATGACAGTTTCTTTTGCTGTGCAGAAGCTGTGGAGTTTGATTAGGTCCCATTTGTCTATTTTGGCTTTTGTTGTCAATGCTTTTGGTGTTTTGGTCATGAAGTCCTTGCCTACACCTATGTCCTGAATGGTTTTGCCTAGGTTTTCTTCTAGGGTTTTTATGGTGTTAGGTCTTATGTTTAAGCCTTTAATCAATCTGGAGTTAATTTTAGTATAAGGTGTCAGGAAGGGGTCCAGTTTCTGCTTTCTGCACATGGATAGCCAGTTTTCCCAACACCATTTATTAAACAGGGAATCCTTTCTCCATTGCTTGTTTTTGTCTGGTTTGTCAAAGATCAGATGGTTGTAGATATGTTGCATTGCCTCTGAGACCTCTGTTCTGTTCCATTGGTCTATATCTCTGTTTTGGTACCAGTACCATGCTGTTTTGATTACTGTAGCCTTGTAGTATAGTTTGAAGTCCGGTAGTGTGATGCCTCCTGCTTTGTTCTTTTTGCTTAGAATTGACTTGGCTATGCGGGCTCTCTTTTGGTTCCGTATGAAGTTTAAGGTGTTTTTTTCCAGTTCTGTGAAGAAGGTCATTGGTAGCTTAATGGGGATAGCATTGAATCTGTAAATTACTTTGGGCAGTATGGCCATTTTCACGATATTGATTCTTCCTAACCATGAACATAGAATGTTTCTCCATCTGTTTGTATCCTCTCTTATTTCGTTGAGCAGTGGCTTGTAGTTCTCCCTGAAGAGGTCCTTTACGTTCCTTGTTAGTTGTATTCCTAGGTATTTTATTCTCTTTGTGGCAAT
>NW_022438846.1:0-11897 GCF_009761245.1 Sapajus apella
TGTTTTGCCCTTTAGTTGAGCTGGTACTTGTTGTTCCTTTATATGTGTAGAGCCTCTTTCAGGAGCTCTTGTAGAGTTGGCCTGGTGGTGACCAAATCTCTGAGTACTTGCATGTTCCCAAAGGATTTTATTTTTCCTTCACTTATGAAGCTTAGTTTGGCTGGATAGGAGATTCTGGGTTGAAAGTTCTTTTCTTTAAGGGTGCTGAATATTGGCCCCCACTCTCTTCTGGCTTGTAGGGTTTCTGCTGAGAGATCTGCTGTGAGTCTGATGGGCTTCCCTTTATGGGTAATACGACCTTTCTCTCTGACTGCCCTTAGCATTTCCTCCTTCATTTCAACCCTGGTGAATCTGACGATTATGTGCCTTGGGGTTGCTCTTCTTGACGAATATCTTTGTGGTGTTCTCTGTATTTCCTGGACTTGAATGTTTGCCTGCCTTGCTAGGTTGGGGAAGTTTTCCTGGATAATATCCAGAAGAGTATTTTCCAGCTTGGATTCATTCTCTTCGTCGCATTCAGTTACGCCTATCAAACGTAGATTAGGTCTTTTCACATGGTCCCACATTTCTTGGAGACTTTGTTCATTCCTTTTTACCCTTTTTTCTCCAGTCTTCCCTTCCCGTTTTATTTCATTGAGTTGATCTTCGACCTCTGATATCCTCTCTTCTGCTTGGTCAATTCGGCTGTTGATACTTCTGCATGCTTCACGAAGTTCTCGTGTTGCGTTTTTCAGCTCCATCAATTCACTTATATTCCTTCTATTTTGTCCATTCTCGTTAGCATTTCGTCAAATCTTTTTTCAAGGTTCTTAGTTTCTTTGCATTTGGTTAGAACATGTTCTTTAAGTTCACAGAAGTTTCTTACTACCCACCTTCTGAAGTCTGATTCTGTCATTTCATCACACTCGTTCTCCCTCCAACCTTGTTCCCTTGCTGGTGAGGAGTTGTGACACCTTGTAGGAGGAGAGGTGTTCTGGTTTCAGGTGTTTTCATCCTTTTTGCGCTGGTTTCTTCCCATCTTTAAGGATTTATCCACCTGTCGACTTTGTAGTTGCTGGCTTTCAGATTGGGTCTCAAATCTTTCAGATTGACGTTCTGTTTGTTGATGATGAGGTTATTTCTGTTTCTTGGTTTTCCTTCTGACAGTCTGGCCCCTCTGCTGTAGGTCTGCTGAGGTTCACTCCAGGCCCTGCTTGCCTGGGGTTCACTTGCAGCAGCTGCTGAACAGTAAGTGTTGTTACCAGTTTTCTTCTTCTGCTATCTTTGTCCCAGAAGGATACCTGCCTTGTGTCAATCTGATCTCTCTTTTATGAGGTGTCTCTTTGGATATATAGGGGTCAGGGAGCTGCTTGAGGAGACGGTCTCTTCTTTATAGGATCTCAAATGGTGAGCTGTGAGCTCTGTTGTTGTTCATTCAGAGCTGCTGGGCAGGTACTTTTAGGTCTGCTGCAGCAGAACTCAAAAACTGCTTTTTGTTCCCAGGTGCTCTGTCCCAGGGATTTAGAGCTTAATTTATGAGTTTCCGTTATGCTGCCGCCGCCTTTTTTTTTTTTTCCTTCAGACCTGCCCAGCCCAGCAAGGAGGCAGCCTAGTCACTGTCGGCCTATAGAGGCTTTGCTGAGCTGCTGTGGACTCCGCCCCGCTGACGAGTGAACTTCCCTGCAGTCCTGTTTATATGGGTGTAGTTAGAACTGCTTTGGCGATGGTGGCCCGCCTCTGTTGAGGTGGAGTCTCTCTGCTGTGGTGGGTTGCCTTGGCAATGGCGGGTTGCTTTGGCAATGGTGGGCTGCCTCAGCATTGGCCGGCTGCCTCAGCATTGGCCGACTACCTCCGTCCTGGTGGGCTGCCTCAGCAATGGCGGGTTGCCTTGGCAATGGCAGGCTGCCTCAGCATTGGTCGACTACCTCGGTCATGGTGGGTTGCCTCGGTAATGGTGGATGCCCCTCCTCCACAGAGCTGGACCTTCCCGGGTTCAGCTGCGCTTGCTGTGAAAGTCTCAATCCAGAGTTTCTGTTTCCTGTTCTTTTGTGGGGTTGGGATCAGCGGAGCCTTATCGCCTGGCTCCCTGCCTCAGAGCCTTTTTTAAGTTGGTGTTCCAGCCGCCTGTTGAAGAGGCGCCGGGGTCTGTTTGTTTTCCCCTGCGGCCACTAACTGCGCTGGCTTAAACAGTAACACTGAGGTTTGTGGCCCCCTTTTTTTTTTTTTTTTTTTTTTGCCCTGGAATCTACTGTCTTGGTTCTCTGCTCAGTCCCCTTTTTAAATCGGCGAATGGGCGACTTCCCGTGGCGCCAATCTCCAGCCAAAAGGGCACCGGACCGGTGTATTTTGTATGGAGAACCACTGCTCCGGGGCGCCGACAAAGCAGCTGCGTGGGGCAAAGCAGCGGCGCTGGCCGGCACAGCCGCGCTGGCCGAAACAGCCACGCTGGCGACCGTGGAGCTCCTCTGCCTGGGAATTTCCTAGTCTATGGGCAATAAAAACGCGGCGCCCACTCACCCTCTACGCTTTCACTGGGAGCTGCAATCCTGAGCTGTTCCTAAACGGCTAACTTGGATCCTCCCCCTCAGCATTAAACTTATCAGTGAATTCTTTTCTTAAATTTGCTAGCACTGTAGAACACATAGTTCATAGGTATATATAAGTTTAACTGTTTATATACACATCATTTATTCTCCTTTAAAGTAATGAGAGAAATATGAACTGGCTATCAATCTTTAGCTACAGAAAAGTGCCTCTGTACATAAAATGTAATTCTATGCTTGAGACTGTCGAGATTTTATCTAGTATAAATTTATTTGAATATATGATGAAAACATGGACAGTAACAAAATTCTTAAGCAAGAAATCCTGGATAAAAAGAAATGAATTAAAATACTCAAGAATTACCCCTTACTTGCAGAGGTTATTTGACCTCTTAATTTAGTTATATCAATATCTAAAACTGAATTTAGAGTGAACTGCTACTAGGTAGTAACCAAATTACATCATTTAAGCAGATATATTTTTGCCTTCATATTTTATAGTCTGGATTTATAATCCTTGCTTCTGAAGAGTTACAATAGGAATATCATTGGGCTCAAAAAAATCAAACAACATTTTTGACTACCTCCTCAGTGCAATATACTCGAGAGAGATGAAACAGAAAGATTCTCTGCTTCTGATATGCTTCTAGTTTGGTGTTAAGACAATACTATCACTACTACTCTTTATTTTGAGACTGCCACCAACAATCATACTAGATGTTGATGTGTCAAACACTGAGCCAAGACATTTAAAGTTATTAAATTGAATTATAATGAAAATATTGTATAGTAGATGTAGATCAACCCTATTTGTCCAATAGAAAAACTAAGGCCTGAAAATTTTAACAAATATCCCAAGTCAAACAGCTATTAAGTAATAAAGCTGGAATATCTATCCACATAGTCTGACACTAGATCTTGTTCTCTTTACCACCACAGCCTATTGCTTCCCTAAGTATCACAAATGAAAAGTATGAACAGTTAAAAAAGCACATTAACCAAATCATAATTCAATATAACAGCCTAGAAATACTGTGGGCTGTACATGATTAATTGACAAAGAATGGCAATGTGTGCCAGTTGGAGAGCCCAGCCTCCAAAGTACTATGTCCTACCTTAGAGCTGATGCCACTGCTGCCACTGCCAAACCAAAGGAGGAGAGGGCAGGCCAGGCACTTCCATGTGCTCCAAGGAGAAATAGCACTGCCACTGTTGTGAGCTGGTGTGGGACTGAAGCACAAGCAAACCATGTCTTCTACAGCTGCGTGCTTCCACTGCTTCCACTAAGAAAGGTCCTCTCCTTGCTGGGGGCAGGCCCACAGTGTAGATGTTCCAGTGGTGGCCTTAAGATCCTGTGGCTGAATGTCTATATCTGTTGATAGACTTGGAAACTTTTCATCTATTGTTTCATTAAATAGGTTTTCTAATTCTTTTAGTCTCTCTTCTCCCTTAGGAACACCAATAACTGGATTTTTCAATCTCTTTATGGTTTCTCAAATGTCATAAAGGCTTTGCTTATTCTTTTTTATTCCTTATTCTTTATTTTTCCTGACTGAATTATTTCCAATAATCTGTATTCAAGTTCTGAAATTCTTTTCTTTTTTGATAGATCTTGTCTATTGTCAAAGTTTTGAAATGTATTTTGTATTTTATTCAATGCATTCTTCAGTTCCAGAATTTGTTTGGTTCCTTTAAATAAAATCTATATCTCTGATAAATTTCTCATTTATATTCTGAATTATTCTTCTGATTTCTCTGTATTATTTCTCAGAATTCTCTTGTATCTTCCTGAGCTTCTTTAAAATGAGTATTTTGAATCCATTATCCAGGATTTCATGAATTTCTTTTTGACTGGGAACTGTTGCTGGAGAATTATTGTGTTCCTTTAGGGGTGTCATTTTTTTTTTTTTTTGCTTTTTTCATGTTCCCCATCCCCTTATTTTGATATCTGTACACTTTGTGCAGCAATTACTTCTTCAAACTTTTTGAATTTGCTTGTGTGGGTTAAAAACCCTTTCCTAAATATGTATATATGTTGTTAGTGGGTCAGGTATTTTGGCTTTGATTTGAGGTACATGCGGCAGTGAAGCCTATGTATGATATTTCTTCTATAAATGATATCAGTAGTATTTGTGACTTCCTTTGTGGCTTGGAGTAATTATATAATGATAAAGAGATCAATCCAGCAAAAGAATATAACATAGAACAATTCTAAATTACACACACTCAACACTGGAGCATCAGATTGATAAAACAAATAACACTATGTCTGAAGAGAGAAATTTCTCCTGGGCACAGTGGCTCACACCTGTAATCACAGTACTTTGGGAGTCTGAGGCAGGTGGATCACTTGAGGTCAGAAGTTAGAGACTAGCCTGGTCAACAGGGTGAAACCCTGTCTCTACTAAATACACAAAAATTAGCTGGGCATTATAGTGGACACCTATAGTCCCAGATACTAAGGAGGCGGATGCAGAATTGCTTGAACCCAGGAGGCAAAGGTTGCAGTGAGCAGACATTGTGCCACTGCACTGCAGCCTGGGTGGCAGAGCAAAACTCTGTAAATAAATAAAGAAATAGATTGCAATAGAATAATAGTGGCAGGCTTCAAGCCTCGACTCTCAGCATTAGATAGATCATCTAGACAAAAAAATCAACAATGTTAAATTGGATTTAACTAGACGCTAGACCAAATGTACCTAATAGACATTAACAGAATATTCTACCTAACAACTGAAGAATATACATTATTTTCAATAGTACGCAGAACATTCTCTAAGATAGACCGTTTTTTGTTAGGCCAAAAAACATATCTCAATAAATTGTAAGAAATTGAAATCATATCAAGTGTCTTTTCAGACTACAATGAAACAAAACTAGAAATGAACACCAAGAAGAATATTTAAAAGGGAAATTAAACAACATGTACTGAACAACTACTGAATCAATGAAGAAATTAAGATGAAACTCAAACAATTTCTTAGGACAAATGAAAATGGAAATAAGACATACCAAAACCTGTGAGATAAAGCAAAAGCACTGGCAATAGAGAAGTTTATAGTAATAAATGCTTACATCACAAAATTAGAACAATTTCAAATAACCAATCTAATGATGCACCTTAAGGAACTAAAAGAGCAAGAACAAATCAAACACCAAATTAGCAGAAAGAAAGAAATAATAAAGAGATAAAACTAAATTAGATAGAGACTATAATCATCTGAGACTTTTGGCTGACAAAATGAAAAACCTAGAGGAAATGAATAAATTTCTGTAAATATATAAGATCGACTCAGGAAGAAATAGAAAACCTAAACAAACCAATTATGACTAATGTGAGTGAATCAGTAATATAAAGACTCTCAAGAAAGAAAATCCCAGGACTAGACGAATTCACAGTTAAATTCCACAATTAAAGAAAAACTAATACCAATCCTCCATAAACTATTCCAAAAAATTGAAAGGGAAGGAAATCTCTTTAAATTATTCTATTAGTTCAGCATTATGCTGATACTAAAGCTACACGTGTGTTTACAACACGTAAAGAAAACTACAGTCCAATATCCCTAACCTACACACAAAAATCTTCAACAAAATACTAGCAAACCAAATCCAGTAGCATATTGAAAAGATAATACACCATGACCAAGTGGGATTTGTACCAGGGATGCAAAGATGGTTCAACATATGCAAATCAATAAATGTGATATATCGTGTCAAGAGAATGAAGGACAAAAATCATATGATCATCTCAATAGATACAGAAAAAGCATTTGATAAAGTTCAACATTGATTCCTGATTTTAAAAAAAAATTCTCAACAAACTGGGAATAAAATGAACATAACTCAACATAATTAATGCAATATTTGACAAACTCATAGCTAACTTGATACTGAATGGTGTAAAGCTGAAAGCCTTTCTTCAAAGGTCTGGAACAGGAAAAGGATACCTGCTTTCACCTCTACTATTGACACAATATTGGAAGTCCTACCCAGGAAATGAAGCAAGTTAAAAACATAAAAGGGATCCAAATTGAAAAAAAAGGAAGTCAATTAATCCCTCTTTGCTGATGATATCATCTTATATCTAGAAAACCTTGAAGATTCCACCAAACCTTCCTAGATTCAGTAAATAACTTCAGATATCTTGCAGGATACAAAATCGACATATAAAAATCAGTAGCATTTCTATTCATAATAATGACTGAGAAAGAAATTGAGAAGCCAATCCCACTTCAGTAACTATAGACAAATGGGACCTAATCAAACACCACAGCTTCTGCACAGCAAAAGAAACAGTCATTAGAGTGAATTGGCAACCAACAGAATGGGAAGTTTACAGTTTACCCATCTGACAAAGGGCTGATATCCAGAATTTACAAAGAACTGAAACAGATTTACAAGAAAAAAACTAACAAGCCCATTCAAAAGTGGGCAAAGGATGTGAACAGACACTTTACAAACGAAGACATACAGGAGGCCAACAAACATATGAAAAAAAGCTCATCATCACTGGTCATCAGAGAAATGCAAATCAAAACAACATTGAGATACCATCTCATGCCAGTTAGAATGGCGATCATTAAAAAATCTGGAGACAACAGATGCTGGAGAGGATGTGGAGAAATGGGAACACTTTTCCACCGTTGGTGGGAGGGCAAATTAGTTCAACCATTGTGGAAGACAGTGTGGCGATTCCTCAAGGCCCTAGAAATAGAAATTCCATTTGACCCAGCAATCCCATTACTGGGTATATATCCAAAGGATTATAAATCGTTCTCCTATAAGGACACGTGCACACGAATGTTCATTGCAGCACTGTTTACAATAACACAGACCTGGAACCAACGCAAATGCCCATCGATGATAGACTGGACAGGGAAAATGTGGCATATATACCCATGGAATATTATGCAGCCATCAAAAATGATGAGTTTGTGTCCTTTGTAGGGATATGGATGAACCTGGAAACCATCATTCTCAGCAAACTGACAGAAGAGCAGAAGATCAAACACCACATATTGTCACTCATAGGCAGGTGTTGAACAATGAGAACACATGGACACAGGGAGGGGAGCACCACACACTGGGGTCAGTTGGGGGGAAATATGGGAGGGACGGTGGGGGCTGGGGAGCTGAGGAGAGAGAGCATGGGGAGAGATGCCAGATGTAGGTGATGGGGAGGAAGGCAGCAAATCACACTGCCACGTGTGTACCTATGCAACAATCTTGCATGTTCTTCACATGTACCCCCAAACCTAAAAAGCAATAAAATAAATAAATGGAAAAAAAAAGACATCTAAATAGCCAAAAGATATATGGGAAAATATGCAACATCGCTAATCATCAAGGGAATGGAAATCAAAACCACAATAAAATATCATCTTACTCAATTTATAATGGATATTATTAAAAAGGTAGAAAATGACAGATGCTGGTGTGAATGTGGGGAAAAGGGAACTCTTAAAGATTGTTGGTGGGAATGTAAATTAGTACAACCACTACAGAAAACAGTGTGGGGTTTCTCAAAAAACTGAAAATGAACTATATGACCCAGAAATTTCACTACTGGGTATTTATCAAAAGAAAAAGAAATTGGTATATCAAAGAGATACCTGCATTTGTGTGATTTTTTGCAGCATATTCACAATAGCAAAGAAAGAGAATCAACTTAAGTCCCCGTTGGCAGACCATCGAATAAAGAAAATGTGTTGTATATATACACACTGGAATATTATTTAACTGTAATAAAGAATAAAATAACATTAATTGCAGCAACATATATGGAACTGGAGATTATTATGTGAAGTATAATAACCCAGACACAAAAAGATGGATACTACATGTTCTCACTCATATGTGGGAATTTAAAAAGTTGATCTCATGGAGATAGATAACAGATTGATAAACTACCATGGGCTGAGAAGTACATGTGGGTGAGAGTGCAGGACAAAGAGAGATTGGCTAGGGGTACAAACACAGAATTAGGTAGCAGAAATAGCCCCAGTTTTCAATAGCTCAATAGGGTCATTATTTTAGCAACAATGTATTACATATTTCAAAGGAGATCAAATAGAGTATTTGATATGCTGTCAATACATAGAAATGATGAATTCTCAAGTTGATGAATACTACAAATACCTTGGCTTGGTCTCTACACGTTATATGCATGTAACAAATACTCACATGTGCCCCATCAATATGTAAACTATTTTGTATTGTAAAAAACTGGTAAAAACAAACTCTTTGGGTTTATCTTGCCACCCTATAGTATTCTAAGATGGCACTACCCTCTGTAAAAACGAAACAAGAACACCACCATCTGTAACTTTATTTTGTTAGCAAAATAGAGATTCATGCAAATTCAGTTTATTTTTCCTGTGCTCATTTTTTAAAAGTACTGATTAAGTTTTCACTCTTTTAAAGTATATCCACAAACTGATGCTATATCTGGCACATGTAAACAAAAATTAGCCACCTTCTTATGTAACAAAACAAAGCTTTTGTTAAATTTTTACAAAATGGATTAGACCAAAAATATTCTAAATATCTTTCAAATGTGTTCCAATCAGATAGCCATGTGGTATAATAAATTTCTGGCCATAACCTATAAAGGACAGCTCTTCATGTCTGTTCTTATACTAAATCTTCAATTTCCCCACATGTTAAACCTCCTCTCCACAGTACCTTAGAAGTTCACGAAATTCAGAAGTAGATGCATTTAGTCTGAATGAATAGAACTCTGGAGATTTATAATGGGACCACATGACTATAGAAAAGTGACGTCATGTAACGATGATTTTCCTTGATTGTAAGAAGATGCTTTTTAGAAAATCGGTTGCATATTTTTTCCCTCCCATTTCAATGTAGATTATCACTACTTTAGTGGTAGCTTACATCACAATTTGTATAGAAAGATAAAAAAATATTTTGAGACTCCTTTTCTAGAAACTATTTACTGAAAGAACAACCTCAATAGGGATGATTTCGACCCTAACTTTCCCAAAGAATTAGCAATTTTAAAATATAGGTAACCTTTAAGTCCAGACATATTAATTTCATGAATATTTATGCTCTGTAAATATTTATGATTCTGTAGATCTGTGCAGAGGAAACTGAATTTGGATAGTTTTATATAAAGATCATGATGACTATAATATATATATAGAGAGGAATAAGGCAGAAGAGAATTAAGACTCAGCCTTATAAAGTGACTTGTTTGCAGCAAAATTGAATAGGGGAGGCACAAATTCCTCAAGCAAAAAGCGCACATTCAGTTGTATAATTATATGAAACTGCCTGACATACAGAGTTAATTTTGAGCATTCTGGTTTGATTTTCTCTTTGCAAATCTATTTACAGAAAAGTAAGGAGCCCTGATGTGACCAATTTGTTACTTTCCAAAATATCTTAGTACATTTTTGATATGATGATTGCCTGATTGACTCCAAAATCTGTGGTAATATGCAATTTAATTTCTCTAGCAACTAGATCATATTAAACATTCAAAAACTGACACGCTGTTTCTGAGTTTTTAAATAAAAAAGGAAGAGCTCAGCCATAGGAATTTCAAAAGAAGAAGCCTTCAACTGTTAACATACAAGTATAGATGCAAAACCACTAAATTGTGAGTCACACGACCATGGTCCTTTCTAATCCTGTTGTCTTTACCTCTCTGAACATTAATTTATTATTTCATAAAATAGGGAAACATAGCATGACTCTTTTGAGGATCAAGTGAAAAAAATCATGTCAAAGAGCATTACAAATTATGCTTCTTACATAAGTGTTAGTCACTGTAGTCATTTTTATAATGACTACATTTAATTATGAGCTTAACCTTTGTTCCACCAGAAAGTCATTTTTATTTTCCTTTACATAAGCAGTTTTTCTCTTGTTTGGCTCCTGAGCACGTTCTCTAGACCTGGTTTATTTATTTACTTTAGATTAATAGTTAGCTTTTCACATTGGGGCACTGCCGACAGTCCCTTCTTTTGGATAAAACCCTAGCCTCATTCATCTACGTGAGTAACTTCTAGGGAGATTGAAACCTACGTTAGGGACAACCAACTGCTTTAAAGCACATATTCCTGGCCGGGCACGGTGGCTCATGCCTGTAATCCCAGCACATTGGGAGGCCGAGGCAGGCCGATCATGAGGTCAAGAGATCGAGACCATCCTGACCAATATGGTGAAACCCTGTCTCTACTAAAAATACAAAATATTAACTGGGCGTGGTGGTGCACGCCTGTAGTCCCAGCTACTCGGGAGGCTGAACCCAGGAGGTGGCGGTTGCAGTGAGCCGAGATCGCACCACTGCGCTCCAGCCTGGCACCTGGTGAAGGAATGAGACTCTGTCTCAAAAAAAAAGAAAAAAAAAAAAAAAAAAGCACACTTTCCTTCCTTACAGTTTTGGAACAAAATGTCAGAAGAGGAAAAATTAAATATTTGAGCTTGTTATCTTTCACACAGTTGCCATCATTTATTATAACATTTTATGGTTGCTTATTTGATGTGGTAAAAGATACTACCATATCTTAACAGATCTTAACAATTTTTGTAAAGGATTGCTATAAATAACTTACTAAAAGATTGCCACACAAAGAAACTTTGTATGGAATTCTCTTTGATCTGAACATCAGTTGATATCTATAATGAGTTGTGATATGTCAAAAAAACTCTTTACAACAGTTGATTAACTGTGCACAGAAGCTAGCCCTAGATTACATGAAGAATAGAATTAAATCAAAGGTAACAGCTGAATTTGATAAATTTAGGAGCAGTTGGGGAAAATTACAATTTTATTAAAATATAATAGGCATATTGAGGTCTCTAAAGCTGATAACAGTGTTTGAAAATGCTTTTATTTCACTGTATTAAGTTTTGAAGAACAAACTTTATCATTTTTCTCAATTAATTAAAAAAACCTTTCTAAACAAGCAAAACGAAAACTTACATGTTATTAACTTTCTTGTCAGAATTGAATAAAGCAGTATATGACATTTAAGCACATTTTATTGCATGTTTTCAAAAATTTTTATTAGTCTGGTGCCACATTTCAAGGGGAATGCTTCCAGTTTTTGCCCATTCAGTATGATATTGGCTGTTGGTTTGTCATAAATAGCTTTTATTATTTTGAGATACATTCCATCAATACCTAGCTTATTGAGGGTTTTTAGCATAAAGGGCTGTTGAATTTTGTCAAAGTCCTTCTCTGCATCAATTGAGATAATCATGTGGTTTTTGTCTTTGGTTCTGTTTATGTGGTGAATTACGTTTACAGACTTGCGTATGTTGAACCAGCCTTGCATCCCCGGGATGAAGCCTACTTGATCATGGTGGATAAGCTTTTTGATGTGCTGTTGCAATCGGCTT
>NW_022438847.1:0-11896 GCF_009761245.1 Sapajus apella
TTGCATGTGAGATGGGTTTCCTGGATACAGCACACCGATGGGTTTTGTCTTTTTATCCAATTTGTCAGTCTGTGTCTTTTGATTGGGGCATTTAGTCCATTTACATTTAGGGTTAATATTGTTATGTGTGAATTTGATACTGCCATTTTGGTGCTAGCTGGCTGTTTTGCCCTTTAGTTGAGCTGGTACTTGTTGTTCCTTTATATGTGTAGAGCCTCTTTCAGGAGCTCTTGTAGAGCTGGCCTGGTGGTGACGAAATCTCTGAGTACTTGCATGTTCCCAAAGGATTTTATTTTTCCTTCACTTATGAAGCTTAGTTTGGCTGGATAGGAGATTCTGGGTTGAAAGTTCTTTTCTTTAAGGATGTTGAATATTGGCCCCCATTCTCTTCTGGCTTGTAGGGTTTCTGCTGAGAGATCTGCTGTGAGTCTGCTGGGCTTCCCTTTGTGGGTAACCCGACCTTTCTCTCTGGCTGCCCTTAGTATTTTCTCCTTCATTTCGACCCTGGTGAATCTGACGATTATGTGCCTTGGGGTTGCTCTTCTTGACGAATATCTTTGTGGTGTTCTCTGTATTTCCTGGACTTGAATGTTTGCCTGCCTTGCTAGGTTGGGGAAGTTTTCCTGGATAATATCCTGAAGAGTATTTTCCAGCTTGGATTCATTCTCTTCGTCGCATTCGGGTACGCCTATCAAACGTAGATTAGGTCTTTTCACATAGTCCCACATTTCTTGGAGACTTTGTTCATTCTTTTTTACCCTTTTTTCTCCAGTCTTGCCTTCCCGTTTTATTTCATTGAGTTGGTCTTCGACCTCTGATATCCTTTCTTCTGCTTGGTCAATTCGGCTGTTGAAACTTGTGCATGCTTCACGAAGTTCTCGTGTTGCAGTTTTCAGCTCCATCAATTCACTTATATTCCTTTCTATTTTGTCCATTCTTGTTAGCATTTCGTCAAATCTTTTTTCAAGGTTCTTAGTTTCTTTGCATTTGGTTAGAACATGTTCTTTAAGTTCACAGAAGTTTCTTACTACCCATCTTCTGAATTCTGATTCTGTCATTTCATCACACTCATTCTCCATCCAACCTTGTTCCCTTGCTGGCGAGGAGTTGTGATCCCTTTTAGGAGAAGAGGTGTTCTGGTTTCGGGTGTTTTCATCCTTTTTGCGCCGGTTTCTTCCCATCCTTAAGGATTTATCCACCTGTCGACTTTGTAGTTGCTGGCTTTCAGATTGGGTCTCAAATCTTTCAGATTGACGTTCTGTTTGTTGATGATGAGGTTATTTCTGTTTCTTGGTTTTCCTTCTGACAGTCTGGCCCCTCTGCTGTAGGTCTGCTGAGGTTCACTCCAGGCCCTGCTTGCCTGGGGTTCACCTGCAGCAGCTGTTGAACAGCAAGGGTTGTTACCAGTTTTCTTCTTCTTCTATCTTTGTCCCAGAAGGATACCCGCCTAGTGTCAATCTGATCTCTCCTCTATGAGGTGTCTTTTTGGATATATAGGGGTCAGGGAGCTGCTTGAGGAGACGGTCTTTTCTTTATAGGAGCTCAAATGGTGAGCTGCGAGCTCTGTTGTTGTTCATTCAGAGCTGCTGGGCAGGTACTTTTAGGTCTGCTGCAGCAGAACTCATAAACTGCTTTTTGTTCCCAGGTGCTCTGTCCCAGGGATTTAGGGCTTTATTTATGAGTTTCCGTTATGCTGCTGCCTTCTTTTTTTTTTTTTTTTTCTTTTTTTCCTTCAGACCTGCCCAGCCCAGCAAGGAGGCAGCCTAGTCACTGTCGGCCTATAGCAGCTTTGCTGAGCTGCTGTGGGCTGCGCCCCGCTGCCGAGTGAACTTCCCTGCAGTCCTGTTTATATGGGTGTAGTTAGAACTGCTTTGGCGATGGTGGCCCGCCTCTGTTGGGGCGGAGTCTCTGCTGTGGCGTGTTGCCTTGGCAACGGCGGGCTGCCTCAGCAATGGCGGGTTGCCTTGGCAACGGCGGGCTGCCTCGGTAATGGCGGACGCCCCTCCCCCACAGAGCTGGACTGTCCCGGGTTCAGCTGCGCTTGCTGTGAAACTCTCAATCCAGAGTTTCTGGTTGCTGTTCTTTTATGGGGGTGGGGCCAGCCGAGCCTGATCGCCTGGCTCCCTGCCTCAGAGCCTTTTTTAAGTGGGTGTTCCAGTCGCCTGTTGAAGAGGCGCCGGGGTCTGTTTGTTTTCCCCTGTGGCCACTCACTGCGCTGGCTTAAACAGCGGCACTGAGGTTTGTGGCGCTTTTTTTTCTTTTTTTTTTTTTGCCCTGGAATCTACTGTCCTGGTTCTCTGCTCAGTCCCCTTTTTGAACCAGCATATGGGCGACTTCCCGTGGCTCCAATCGCCAGCCAAAAGGGCACCCGGACCGGTGTATTTTGTACGGAGAACCGCGGCTCCGGGGCGCCGACAAAGCAGCCGCGCCGGGCAGGGCAGCGGCGCTGGCCGGCACAGCAGCGCTGGCCACAACAGCCGCACTGGCGAGCGTGGAGCACCTCTGCCCGGGAATTTCCTAGTCTGTGGGCAATAAAAACGCGGCGTCCACTCACCCTCTGCGCTTTCACTGGGAGCTGCAATCCTGAGCTGTTCCTAAACGGCCATCTTGGATCTCTCCCTTTTTTTTTTTTTTTTTTTTTGACAGAGTTTCACTCTTATTGCCCAAGTTGGAGTGTAATGGCACTATTTCGGCTGACTGTAACCTCTGCCTCTTGGGTTCAAGCGATTCTCTCGCCTCAGCCTACCTAATAGCTGAGATGACAGGCGCCCACCACCACGTCTGGCTAATTTTTTGTATTTTTAGTAGAGACGGAGTTTTACTATGTTGGCCAGGCTGGTCTTGAACTCCTGACCTCAGGCGATCCACCCGCTTCAGCCTCCCAAAGTGCTGGAATTACAGGCATGAGCCACCGTGCCTGGCTCGGACTTTTATCTTCATAGCTACCTACTGAGGGGCAGAAAACAGGCAGTCTTTGCATGACTCGGTTCCCGACTTGACTTTTCCCTTTGGCTTGGTGAGTTTGGGAGTCTCGAGATCCTATTCTCCTTTCACAGACAGACAGGTGGAAGTTTACGTAAATGGACTCACGTCGCATAGATCAAGCTTTGCTGCTGACACGGCCTTCTTTTCCTTGCTTGCTTGCCCCCACCTGTGTCTTCTCTGTGTCACCTCCCCCTGCCTCCACCACAGGTGACACCTGGCATGCGTCCTTCAGGGCTTCACCCACACCCCTGTAACCATCAGGGTCTCTGAACTGTATGACATATGGGTATCCCAAGGCTTTTCAGTGCTTCTTTTATAAATTTGGGGTCCCAGTATTCACACATCTCCACACCTTCCTTTCTTCACCCAAACACGCTTTGTGGAAATCCCTCCAGGTGAGTTGGTAGGGTGTCTGTCACTCAGTGCTTTTAGTGGCTACATAAAACTCCACAAAATAGATATATCCCAATTTATTCAACCATTCCTCAGTTAATGGGCATTTACTTTGCTTATATCTTTACCAGACACCAATAGAACAATGCTACTAAATGTTCTTTAGAAAGTGAATTCTTACAAATTTTATAACACATGCAAATACATATTCATTGGAACAAATAAGGTGGGGATTTCACCAGATTAGGTGGACATTTTATTTCAGGGCCGTGGCATTTCCCCCCAAGGGTTCTCTTGGGTACTGCAAGCGCTGGGCCCGTGGGGCCATGACACTCCACCCAACCCTACGTGTCACACCCGGACGCCTCATGTCCTTCCTTGCTCTCTTTTAAACATCTCCTGGTTTACTGAGCTCTAAGCTTCCTCCTTTACTCCTCTGATCCCAAAGATTTGCTTTATGAATTCTAACAAAAGTATCTGGTTCCAAAAAGCATCTAGAGCAGTTATTTGAAAAGCAATTGTGGGACTCTGGGAAAGCGTGAGTTTTTCACAAACCAGACCCTCCCTTGAGGAAGGGGTAGGGGTTTTGTCCAAATCTTCGGGGGAGGAGGGGACAAAGATAGCATGTACTGAGGGTGAAATTGCTCTTGTTTGAAACTGACCACCCAAGAACAACTAAAGAAACGCACCATTAAAGTTCTGCTCCTTGGTTCCTCTGTTTCTTGGCCATCCCGGGAAGAGGGAAGCAGCTTCAGGAGAGCCCTTCTTTCCTCTGGGGGTTGCAGTTACCTTAGTTCACAGGCTTCCCCTGCCCATTTGTAATGAGCTTCAGCTGGAAATCATCACGAGAAACCACAGATCACTTCACAGAGGGGTTTTTCTACCTGATTCCATTCCTGGAACAATTAATACCTTTCACTTGGCTCTGGGCCCTTCTCAATCCGTCTTCAACATTGCTGATGAGCAGAAACCAGCAAATGTACCCTCTCATGTCATCATTGGTTCCTATTTGCTGAGTGAAATTCCTACTGACACCAGCATACTCTATCATCTCCAAAATTAATTTTTTTCTTTGTGAAAACAATCAAAATGAGCATCAAGATGAAAAGACGTAGCTACAGAAGTAAATGGCAGCTGTGGAAGATTTACAAAGAGGTGCAGAACCTCGTGTGATTGCCATGGGGGAGGAGGGAGAAAGACTATGGTGTTACTTCTTTTTTTGAAGGGCAATGGCAGTATCTCGGCTCACTGCAACATCCGCCTCCTGGGTTCAAGCAATTCTCCTGCCTCAGCCTCCTGAGTAGCTGGGACTACAGGTGCATGCCACCATGCCCAGCTAATTTTTGTATTTTTAGTAGAGACAGGGTTTCACCATGTTGTCGAGAATGGTCTCAATCTCTTGACCTTGTGATCCGCCTGCCTCAGCCTCCCAAAGTGCTGGGATTACAGACATGAGCCACTGCACTGGGCCACTACAGTGTTATTTCTATGCATGGTGGCACTAATGTGGGAACAAACTTTGAAATGCTTGAAAAATAGAAAAAAGTTATGTAGAGTGGGCAAGAGACAGAATAATACGAGTTGAAGATGACAAGTAGGTCAGTCTCCTTTCTGATTATCAAGAAATTAACAAATTAGTGGCCCAAACACAGGAGTGAGAGCCCAGAAGGTCCACAGCCCCACTCATGCCCCAGGAAGGAGCCGTGAGGGTGCATGTTCTGGGGGCCAGCTCTCAATTCTCACAGGCCCTCTTAGAACTCTGCCCAGGACAAGGAAGGATTCATGGCCTTGGAAAATGCTGACTTAATGCACTGACAACACCTGATAGCACTCTACTGTTCTGAAGCATCTCCTCTGTGCCGAGTACCTTATCAAGCATCTAACACAGCGTAGTGCTGATCCCTTGCGCAACTCCATGAGGTAGGTCCTGTGACTGGTCCTGTAACCAAGTAGCTTCGCTCCAAAATGCATTTTAAAACATCTTTTTCTTCTCTCCAGTTTTAGCCTTGAAATATACTTTGAAACTCTTTGTTCCCCTAACTTCCCACTGGACACTCCTTGCACGGTGATAGTTAATCTAATTACGTGCGTGCTTAGAAATTCCAGGGTGTAATCTTGGAATGAACCAGACAGGGAGACCCAGCTGTGGAACCCTCCTATCTAGAGGTGACCTCATGGTGGCTAATCTACAACTCAGCCACTGTCGAGATGGCTCCAGCCTGCACTTCAGGAGGACTAGATAGCCATCGAAACAAGACACATATAGCTGGGCATGGTGGCTTGTGCCTGTAATCCCAGCTACTTGGGAGGCTGAGGTAGGAGAATTGCTTGAACCAGGACCCTGGAGGTGGAGGTTGCAGTGAGCTGAGATCCCGCCACTGCACTCCAGCCTGGGCTACAGAGCAAGACTCCATCAAAAAAAAACAAAACAAGACACATAGATCCCATACCCAGCACCATTCCAACATGCTTCTCATACCAAGGTTCCCTTCTTAAACTTCTTAGTGAGCCAAAAAATATGACATGGTCTTTCAGAGGCATGAGTCTGGACGTTTCCTGACTGCTAGCACTGGAATGAAGTTGCTTTTTTTTCACCTCACCTTGCTTCTCGTGTGGGGAGCCTGTGAACCTGTCAGTTCCAGTCCCAGTTTGCAAACGAAGACATTGACATTCAGAGGAGCTGATGACTCCCCAAGGTCAGGTTGCTATGGCAGCACCAGGGCTCAAGTTGAGATCCATCATCCACCAAACATCAGGCATTACCTGGGTCTAGACAGTTGTGACAGGGTTAGAGGAAGAAATTCCATGCCAGATGGCAGAGAATACCATCATTCCCTACCGATAACACACCACATCCTCCAAGTTCAAACCTCAGCCCGCATGGTCCCTGGCCCTTCAGGGCCGTGCCTCCCAGCACTTCCTCTCCTGACACACCTTTGGGGTTCACCGCTCCCCGGGCGCCGGCCCTCCCTCTCACACATGAGCCACTGTATCAGCCCTAAGTTGGTCTCCCTGGCCGCTAGGTCCTTCTGAAAACCAGCTGGGTGACAGTCTTCTCTGAACACCACGTGTTCACCTCTTCTGTTTATTCCTTCCCAGGCCAGTGCCGCTTCTGCTGGCTCCTTGGGGCTGTGTTTATGCCTCAGTCCCCCCACAGCCTCTGGCCAGCTACTATTCATAACCTGAATAGAGGAACTGTCAACTGACCAGACCAACGGAGGGGAGCTGAGTCACTCTGAAGGCACTAGAGCTGTGTCTGCGAGGCTGTCTGAAGCCCCCAGGACTAACGAGACTTCTGACCTGGGACCCCTCCCACCTTGTCTTCCCTTATGTGGCTCCACTGTGGGATCGCGGCAAGGATGCCTCCTGCCTTCTGTGCCTCTCCATCACAGAGCCCCTCCATTTGAACCGGCTGGGGAGGAGTTTGCTTTTTGTGACCTAAACACCGTAGACATACACACCAGGCCTCCTGACATGAGGCCTTGTTCTTAATTGCTAGTTCAAAACTAAACCTCTCTCACCAGGGGCTGGGAGGAGCAGGGTATGGGGAGTTGGTGTTTAATGGGTACAGAGTTTCAGTCAGGGAAGATGCGGAAAGTCCTGGAGATGGGTGGTGGTGACAGCTGCACAACAGTGTGAATGTGCTTAGTGACACTGAACTGTGCACCTTACATGGTTGAAATGTTGAATTGTGTGTATTATAACACAACTGTAGATTGATAGATAGATAGATAGACAGATGAAGATAGATGATAGATGAAGACAGATGGTAGATTGATAGAGGATAGATAGGTGATTGATAGATGGATAGATGAGGGAATATAGATAGATGATAGACAGATAATAGATGAAGATAGATAATAGATACATAAATGATAGGTAATAGATCGATAGATGAATAGATAATAGATACACAGATGATAGAGATACATACATACATATGTACATAGACAGATGATAGATAGATAAACCCTCACACCTGCCTTCTGGACCCCCTCAGCCTGCCCTTCCCACACTGCATCCTACGCTATCTCTCCTCACCTGCCGACAGTCCCCTTCCTCCACACCAGCCCTGTCCATCCCCTGCCCACCCTCTGCACTCAAGGGCCTCCAGGCATTTCCTGTCCACTTTGAAGTCACATATTCCACTCCAACTACTAAAATCCCCACGCTCCTCTCAGCCCCAGACTAAGACAGAGCTCCACGAAGCACTTCTGACTGGCGCCATCATGAAGGAAGCCTATCCCTCACTTAGCGCCCCCTTGGCCCTGCTGCAGCGCCTCTTCCACACCTGCACACAATTGCCTGTGGCCCATCTTGGTTTCACGTGTGTCTGTGTGTCTGGATAACACTGCAGGGACAGTGTGAGCTCTCTGAGGACAAGGATTCCTTCTCGAACAACACACAAGCACCTCTTGCTGAGTGTCCGTGTGTTTCCAGCTCTGGGGAACCCAAGTCATGGTCTCTGTCCACAAGAAGCTTTTATTTATAGCATAAAATGTGCCATTTTAACCATGTTTAAGGTTAAGGTTCTGTGGTATAAGTAATTCACATTTTTGTGCAACCGTTGTACAACATTCATCTCCATGGATTTTTTTAATCTTCTCAAACTGAAATTCTGCACCCATTAGCCAATAATTCCCTATTCTGTTCTCCCCAGCCCCTGGCAATCACTATTTTATTTCTTGTCTGTACGAATTTTACTATTCTAGGTATCTAAACAAGTGGAATCATACAGTATTTGTCCTCTTGTGACTGGCTTATTTCACGTAGGATAATGTCAAGGTCCATGTTGCAGCAGGTATCAGGATTTCCTTCCTTTTTAAGGCTGAATTAGATTCTGTATGGATACATCACATTTTGTTTAGCCATTCGCCTGTTGATGGATACTTGGGTGGTTTCCACCTTCTCCTGTTATGAATAATAATGCTATCCACATAGGTATAAAGTATCTGTTAGTCTCTGCTTTCAATTCTTTGGGGTATATACTTAGAAGTGTAATGCTGGCTCATTCAGTGATTGACTTTTTGAGACAAAGAAGCTTCTAACAAACTCAAAAGACAGAACCAATACACACAAGATCATCTGAGAGCAAAGAGCAGAAGGAGGTTTCTGTTCAGGCCAGAACCTGGAAAGCCTGACTCCACCGCAAAGGATGATCTTAACTCACACCTTAAACCTGACTAAGCCTACCTATAAAATTGAGGTCTAGGGAATACCCCTCTTTTCCTCCTCCAAGATCTACATTGCCTTTGCTTTGAGTAGTTCTAAAATCAGCATTGGTTATTTTAATTTCAGCATGTTTTTCCTTAATAGAACATAAAAGGATAGTGCATTCTGTTTACAGTTAGCAGAGCCTTGGACTCCAAACACAGCACCACGTAAGCAAAAACAGATAATAGAATAGGTACTCGTCACTTTAATTTTCCCTTATACGGCTGTGTGGTAATGACTATACAAATGCAATTAAAGTCAAGAAAAGATGACCATCATAACGTAACCTAACCTGAACAGACATTTCACCAAAGAGATTGCAAATATGCAATGAAATGTTGCTCAACTTCATTAGCCATTAGGGAAACACGAATTAAACCATGATGAGACATCTGACACATCTCTACGTACCTATTAGAGCAGGTGAAACAAACAAAAGTAGTGATGGTCCCAAACACTGGCAAGGAGGCAGACATGCTGCATCTCGACATTGCATGTGGGGATGCAAAGTGGTACAGCTGCTCTGGAAAACAGTTTTGCAATTTCTTAGGAAACTAAACATATGCTTATCTCATGGTGCAGCACCTGCCCCTCCGCATTTATTCCAGAGAAGTGGAAACTCATGTCCATGCAAAACCTACATGCAAATATTTTGTAGCAGCTTTATTTGCAAGAACCAAAATCTGAAAACCATCCAAATGTCCTTGAGAGATGCATGGTTAAACTGTGGCACAGTCGCACCGTGGCATACGACTGAGTAGTCAAAAGGAATGCAGTGCTGACACATGCAGTAACTGGGGCAGATCTCATGGGCTTTATGCCAATGAAATAGCTGATCTCAGAAGGTTCCATGCATGTGACCCCATTCATATAACGTTCTTGAAACTATATCATTGTAAAGATGGAGAAAAATTAGTGTTTGCCGGGGGATGGGGATGCAGGGGGGAATGTGTGTGTGCAGTGTCATATGACTGTAAAGAGGCAGTGTGCCCAGGAATCCCATTACTGAGTACCCAAAGGATTATACATCAATGCACATGTATATCTATTGCAGCACTATTTACAATAGCAAAGACTCGGAACCAACCCAAATGCCCATCAGTGATAGCCTGAATAAAGAAAATGTGGCACATATACATCACGGAATACCGTGCAGTAATAAAAAAGAATGAGTTCATGTCCTTTGCAGGGACAAGGATGAAGCTGGAAACCTCATTCTCAGCAAACTAACATGGGAACAGAAAATCAAACAGCACATGTTCTCACTCATAGTAGGGAGCTGAACAATGAGAAAACATGGACACAGGGAGGCGAACATCACACCCTGGGGCCTGTTGTGGGGAGGGGGGGCCAGGGGAGAGAGAGCATTAGGACAAATACCTAATGCATGCAGGGCTTGAAACCTAGATGACGGGTTGATAGGTGCAGCAAACCTTCATGGCACATGTATATCTATGCAACAAACCTACACATTCTGCGCATGTATCCCAGAACTTAAAGTAAAAAAAAATTTTTTTCCCATTTATTTATTTTATTGCATTTTAGATTTTGGGGTACATGTGAAGTACATGCAAGATTGTTGCATAGGTACACACGTGGCAGTGTGATTTGCTGCCTTCCTCCCCATCAGCTACATCTGGCATCTCTCCCCTTGCTATCTCTCCCCAGCTCCCCACTCCCCACTGTCCCTCCCCTATTTCCCCCCAACTGACCCCAGTGTGTAGTGCTCCCCTCCCTGTGTCTATGTGTTCTCATTGTTCAACACCCGCCTATGAGTGAGAACATGCGATGTTTGATCTTCTGCTCTTCTGTCAGTTTGCTGAGAATGATGGTTTCCATGTTCATCCATGTCCCTACAAAGGACCCAAATTCATCGTTTTTGATGGCTACATAATATTCCATGGTGTATACGTGCCACATTTTCCCTGTCCCAGTCTATCATCGATGGGCATTTGGGTTGGTTCTAGGTCTTTGCTATTGTAAACAGTGCTGCAATGAACATTCGTGTGCACGTGTCCTTATAGTAGAACGATGTATCCTTTGGATATATACCCAGTAATGGGATTGCTGGGTCGAATGGAATTTCTATTTCTATGTCCTTGAGGAATCGCCACACTGTCTTCCACAATGGTTGAACTAATTTACACTCCCACCAACAGTGTAAAAGTGTTCCTATTTCTCCACATCCTCTCCTGCATCTGTTATCTCCAGATTTTTTAATGATCGCCATTCTAACTGGCATGAGATGGTATCTCAATGTGATTTTGATTTGCATTTGTCTGATGACCAGTGATGATGAGCATTTTTTCATATGTTTGTTGGCCTCATGAATGTCTTCTTTTGTAAAGTATCTGTTCATATCCTTTGCCCACTTTTGAATGGGCTTGTTAGTTTTTTTCTTGTAAATTTGTTTTAGTTCTTTGTAAATTCTGGATATCAGCCCTTTGTCAGATGGGTAAACTGCAAAAATTTTTTCCCATTCTGTTGGTTGCTGATTAACTCTAATGACAGTTTCTTTTGCTGTGCAGAAGCTGTGGAGTTTGATTAGGTCCCATTTGTCTATTTTGGCTTTTGTTGTCAATGCTTTTGGTGTTTTGGTCATGAAGTCCTTGCCTACACCTATGTCCTGAATGGTTTTGCCTAGGTTTTCTTCTAGGGTTTTTATGGTGTTAGGTCTTATGTTTAAGCCTTTAATCAATCTGGAGTTAATTTTAGTATAAGGTGTCAGGAAGGGGTCCAGTTTCTGCTTTCTGCACATGGATAGCCAGTTTTCCCAACACCATTTATTAAACAGGGAATCCTTTCTCCATTGCTTGTTTTTGTCTGGTTTGTCAAAGATCAGATGGTTGTAGATATGTTGCATTGCCTCTGAGACCTCTGTTCTGTTCCATTGGTCTATATCTCTGTTTTGGTACCAGTACCATGCTGTTTTGATTACTGTAGCCTTGTAGTATAGTTTGAAGTCCGGTAGTGTGATGCCTCCTGCTTTGTTCTTTTTGCTTAGAATTGACTTGGCTATGCGGGCTCTCTTTTGGTTCCGTATGAAGTTTAAGGTGTTTTTTTCCAGTTCTGTGAAGAAGGTCATTGGTAGCTTAATGGGGATAGCATTGAATCTGTAAATTACTTTGGGCAGTATGGCCATTTTCACGATATTGATTCTTCCTAACCATGAACATAGAATGTTTCTCCATCTGTTTGTATCCTCTCTTATTTCGTTGAGCAGTGGCTTGTAGTTCTCCCTGAAGAGGTCCTTTACGTTCCTTGTTAGTTGTATTCCTAGGTATTTTATTCTCTTTGTGGCAAT
>NW_022438848.1:0-277 GCF_009761245.1 Sapajus apella
TCTAAAATTAATATAGATATTCCTGTTTTCTTTGAGTTATTGTCCATGTTTGTAGTAATCTCCATTATTTACCTTTAATCTGTATGTTTCTATATTTGCAGTTGGTTTCTTAGAGACAACATATATTTGGATCTTGTTTTTTTATCCATTCTATCTCTATCTTTTCATTGGTGTACTTACACCATTGACATTTAAGGTGATTGTTAATAGAATTGGATTAATATCTACCAGATTTTTTACTGTGTCCTATTTGTTCTTTTTCTTGCTTTTGTCTTCC
>NW_022438848.1:287-923 GCF_009761245.1 Sapajus apella
TATCATGTTCATGTGACTAAAATTAGGTTATTTATGAAGACTATATTTTTTGTTTTCTGAAGAATAAGAGTACTAAGTAAATATTATAACATACATAAAGTCTATATTTTCTTTTTTTATGTTTTAAGGTAGGTTTTTTTTAGTGTCATCCTCTAGTTTTTTTACTGATAATGGAATGTAATAGGGTTTGGATTCAGTGCTTGAAGTGCCAACACATTTCTAAAAATAAGGATAAAAGCATTATTATCTTAGTTTTTCAAAACTAACAAAATTCACTGAGCATCATAAAGGCGCCTTAAACAAAAATATAAAGTAGCTATGACTATCTCTCCGATAGTGGAAGCCATAACCTGCCACCATTTATCCAGTTAGATACACTCCAGGAGTAATGGTATTCTTGACTCATTTTACTAGCTTTCAAGCCCCAGTCACGAGAAGAATAATATGAAATCAAGAAGACCTGAAAGTTTTCTCCTTTTTTCTTCAACCATTCGTCTCTGTGGGGAAGCATCAATACCTATCATATCTGTTACATTAGCAGTCTGAGTGCTTGCTACAGATACAGTAGGATGACTGATTTCCATTCTTTCCTCAACTTATCTCACTTCTGAAGTTCATCAGCTCTAGGGAGATACA
>NW_022438848.1:933-5212 GCF_009761245.1 Sapajus apella
AATATTTGAAGTGACTCTTTCTTATAAAGCTTTTATTACATTGTGGTAGTTTCTTTCTATTCCTAGTTTGCTGAGATTTTTTTCATCACTAAAGGGTATAAATTTTATTAAATGTTTTTTCCATGTCGTTTGAGATGATCCTGTAGTTTTTGCTCCTTTCTTCTATAAATGTTATATGTTACATGGAGTAGTCTTTATATGATGAACCATCCTTGCATTTCAAAAATAAAACCCTCTTGTCCATGGTATATAATTCTTTTAATATGCTACTAAACTTGGTTTACTAGTATTTGGATGAGGATTTTTGCATCAATGTTCATAAAAGATAATAGTTTGCATTTTTCTTTTCATGCAGAAGTATTTTTGTCTGGCTTTAGTATTAGGGTAATATTGGCCTCATAAAATGAAGTAGGTGAATTAAAAAGTGTTCCCTCCTCTTCAGTTTTTGGAAAACTTGAGAAAGATTGATATGTGTTCTTTAAGTGTTTGATAGAATTCACCAACAAAGCCGCCACCAGGTAATTTCTTTTGGTCAGGAGATTCTGATTCAAATTTCTTACTAGTTATAAGTTGATTTAATTTTTAATTTTTTTGTGATTTAGCCTTTGTATGTTTTGCCTTTCTAGAAATTTTTCCATTTCATCTAGCTTATCATTTGTTGGTATATAATTATTTATAGTACTTTGTTATACTTATTTTTATTTCTATGTTATCAATAGTAATGTCTCCTTTTCATTTTGGATTGTACTAATTTGATTCTTCTCTGTTTTTCTTTTAGTGAATCTGGATAAATAATTGTTTGTTTTATTATTTTCTTAACACAAATTTTGATTTTGTTTCTATTCTCGACATTTTTTATTCTCTAGCTTGTTATTTTGGCTCTAATATTTATTATTTCCTTATTGTCAGCTTTGGATTCAGCTTGCCGTTTTGATAGATTTTTCAGTTGCATAGTTAGGTTGTTAATTTGAGATATTTTTTCTTTTTTAATGTAAGCATTTATAGCTATAAATTTCCCACAGCATTACTCTGTGTTCTATAAGTTTTGATATGTTGTATTTTCATTTTTACTCTTCTCAAGTTAGTTTCTAATTTTCATTTTGATTTATTATTTAATTCATTGGTTGTTTAACAGTGTACCAATTTCCACGTGACTGTGAAATTTCTAATTTTTCTTCTGTTATTGATTTCTAACTTTATCCCATTTTTGATAGAGAATAAACTTTTTGATATATATTTTAAATTACTAAACCTAATTTGTGGCCTACCATATGGTCTGACCTTGGAAATATTCCATGGGAACTTGAGAAGAATGTGCATCCTGATGTTGTTGGGTAGAGTTTATTATATCTAGTTGCTACATTGTGCTGTTCAAGTTTTCTGTTTTCCTTCTATTATTTTATCTCTGGTTGGTCTAACTATTTAGAATGAATTATTAATGTTTTAAACTATCATCACAGAACTATCTATTTCACTCTTTACTTAAATCAATTTATGCTTCATATACCACGATAGTTTGTAATTAGGTACATATGTGTTTGTCACTATTATATCTTCTTCCTGTATTGAACATTTTATTAATATATATCTTTCTTTATCTCTTAGAATCTTTTCTTATTTAAAGTAAAATAATTGCATGCTGTTTTTTAAATTAATTGTTTTTATTAAAAGTTTAATTCACTTAATTTGAAGCACTTACTTGTGAGCAAGTTACATCTGTCATTTTACTATTTGTTTTCTATATATAACTTTTTTGTTCCTCATTTCCTGCATTACTATCTTCTTTTATATTTTGTTGATTTTTTTAAAAGTAAAACATTTAAATTCCTTCCTCATTTCCTTTTGCAAATATTCTGTGGCTCGCTTTTCATGGTTCCTATGGGGATTACATTTAGCATCCTTATTTGACCACACTCTAATTAGAATTTATGCCAGCTTAACTTAAATGACATACAAAAGCTCTGCTGACTTTATAGCTATATCTCCACTTCTTTCAGTTGTTGATGTTACAAAATCTTTATGTATAAAATACATCTTTGCATTTTTATATGTAAAAATGTATAAAATTTTTATACATAAAAATACATCTTTATGTATCATATGTCCAAAAACATAAACTAATAATTATTTTTAACACATGTCTCTTAAATTTTGCAGAAAACCAATTTTGAAATTATAAACCAAGCAACAATAATACTAGTTTTCAGATAAGTAATTGTTTTTGTTTGAATTTTTTAGTTTCTTACATTATGTTGAGGAAAAAAAGTGGAGTCACAATATTACTAGCTTTTGTAATCGCTCTTGTACTTATCTTTACCAAAATTCGTATGTGTTTATCGGTATTCAAGTTACTGTCTAGTGTCATTTGATTTCAACATGCAGTATGCCTTTTGGTATTTCTTATAGGTCAAGTTTAGTAGTAACATACTCCCTAGCTTTTATCTGGGAATGCCCTAATTACTTCCACACTTTTTAGGAACAATTTGGGCAGATATAGAACTCTTAGTTGACACATTTTTTATTTTTATTTTCAGTACTTTGAATATATCAGCTCAGTGTCTTCTGGCCACCAAGGTTTCTGATGACACATCTTCTGATTAAATCTGAAACTAAATCTAAATATATGATGATCATCTGCTGTCTCCTGTATGTAATAAGTCAATTCTGTTTCACTGCTTTCAAAATTCTCCTTGTCTTTTACTTTCAACATTTTAATTATAATGTGTCTTGCTGTGTTCTCTTTCAGTTTACTTGTAGTTTGTTAAGCTTCTTGAATATTAACATTCATGTCTTCCATTCAAATTGGAAGATTCCAACCATTATTTCTTTAAATAGTCTCCAAATATTTTTATACTTTTTCCTCTTTCTGGGACTCCACAATGCATATGGTAATTCACCTGTTAGTATTCCCCAGCTCCCTATGTACACACTCCTTCAATCTTTTTTTTTAATTCTGTACTTCAGATTCAGCAATTTTCATCATCTTAACTTGAGGTTTGCTGCCTCCTTCTTTTTCCTGATTAAAATGCTTTTGAATCCCTCTAGTAAATATTTTATTTGTTATAATTTTGAGTTATAGAATTTCTTTTGGTTTATTTTTAGAATTAATGTCTCTATTTCTATTTCACTTGTGTTCATGTATTTCTTGACCTTCTCCATAACTTCTTTTAGTTTTTTGAGTATTTTTTAAGGCAGTTGTTTTAAGGCCTGTGTAGATCAGCCATCAAGTGTTTTCCAGGAACAGTTTCTGGGTTTTTTGTTGTTTTATTTCCCCTCTTTTAAATGGGACATACTTTTCCATTCCTTTGTATGCCTTGTGATTTTGTTGTTGTTGAAACCTGAACATTTAAATTTAATGATATAGTAACTAGAAATTAATTCTATCTCTTCCCCAGCATGTGCCATGTTTTATTTATACTTTCTTGATTATTATAGGATATCTCTGCTGAGATTCAGCCAGAGGTGTCAATTTAAGATTTTCTCAAGTATTTTTCTGAGACTCCACCTTCTACTGGGCAAGCATTGAGCTTGTCATTTTCCCTCATGTATGTAATTGTTTTCGAAAGTACTTCATGTCCATACCTGGCTCCCAAAGTGGGAGAAGGGAAAAAATGAATGGAGGAAGTAAGCATCAGCCCATTAAATCACCTGGAAATTGTTTCATTCAGAGTAAGAGGGGCTTGCAATAATTGAGGGTGGGTATAAAATAATGGTTTCTGCTTTTTTGTCTCTACCTCTATGAATCAGAAGCAGCAAGAATCATTGCTCAGAATGCAGGTTCCAAAAATGTGTAGAAGAGGTTCCTTTTTGGCTTCTATAAGCTAGATGCAAGCTACTCTAGGTGCAAGAAACGTATGAACAACTGCCTGACGTGTGGCCGAAGGGAGGGTGACAGTGTTAAGAAGTAAAATTAACCACAATTTATCACCCAAGCCTTCCCCTGGAAGTCTAAAACTTTCAGTATATTCCAGAGTTCTAAAATAGCAATATCAGACAGATTCTGCCTGTACAATTGTTGTCAAGGCAGGGAGACATGTTTCTGATGCTTCCTACTCCATCATCTTCTCAGAATTCTCTGCGGGTCCAAATATAGCATTACCCAACCAGGAAAAGTGCTGTAATCCTCTGAGCCTCAGTTTCCTTGTTTGTAAGAAACAATGTAACCTCTATATCAACTATCTTTGAAGGTTATATGAAATAGGGACTATAATGACCTGTAATAAGTATACAGTAAGTGGTAGGATCCTTTAAAAGTGCATAATAGATTACAATGTTTGAA
>NW_022438848.1:5222-11882 GCF_009761245.1 Sapajus apella
CAGAAATAGAGTTAGTGTTGGAATAATAGCTCCAAGGTTTTGTTGAACATGTTTTTCCCCTTTCAACTGGACCATGTTCTGGGAGACAGCCAAAAAGGACAGTATTCATAAGGCATCTAAAGTGTCTATACTGCCTTTGAAGTATTTTGTTGAAAAATAAATTTTTAACACCTGCATTACAAGAGGATCTATGATTATGAAAATGATTGATCACACACATTGTGATTTAGGCCTGTATTTTTCTGTGCGGCACAAATTCAACTTTGCTTTACAAGTTTTTTACTTATTTTTTCTTTAGTGTTATTTTATTTGTTCTCCAAATAATATAATGACTTTTTATTCAGTATGTCTTCTTCGATGTTGTATTTTTGCTTAAAATTCTGCATATATTTATTGTAGGGTACTTTTGAAAAATATTCTCATATTCAGATTGGAAGCTATTTCTTGAATATAAAAAGCAAAATAAATCTATTTGTACAATTAAAATATTAGCATGATTTGTCTTTTTTCATATGATTACTTGTTATTTCAAATGTCCCCACCCTTATTATCAATGCAAAGTTATTTGAAATAACATCAGATTAAAAATGTGCCCAGAACTAATAATTTTTAATCAACAAGATGCTAATTTTTTCAAAGCATATTTTAATTCATCTTATATTTATGTATTTATAAAGCTAAATTCACTGAACTACATGTAAATACTTTTAAATTATAACATTTAAAATTTTATTCAATAATGTAAATATCTAGCAGCTATTTTAGTGCACACTTTTCTAATTCACAAAACCTTTTTTGCTAATCTTTTCATAAACAAACTTAATGTTTTCTTTCTCAATGACATTTGTTCCCTGCATTTTACCTGCTATATTACTTCAAGAAATGTTTTCTATTTCAAATATATTATTTTTCCCCAAAATGAGCTTTTTTTAAAACCTGAATGAGGATTTTGAGTTAATGGAAGTGACTTGCTGACAAGTAATTATTTATTTTTCTTCTAACTGGGTATGTAATTTTTATTGTCCAATGACTTGATCATTATACACCTCTGACCATATAAATAATTCTGAATGAGATGCAACAGAAAATATGTTTTATTAGCATGAAGTTACTTTACTTTGAGGATACCAATGGTTGGTTTAAGAATGAACTAATCCTGGCAGTCTCATTAATGAGTGTTACACATCACTGTTACAATAACATTAGTTCAGTGACATTTGCCTGTAGTTGACATTATAATTTTGGCAAGTTAATTTTTAAATTTAAAGAGTTGGAAAAAAAATGTAGCTGTTACCAGAAGGCTTAAAATCTCACAGTGTTGTATCATTTATATACACTCCAGTATATACAAATCTTTTCAAGCTTTATCTTTAAAGTAAGAATATGTTAGTTTCAGCAAGAACTAAAGTTCATTGTCAGCATTTATCCCCACCTCAACTTTTGATTCCTTATTTCCTTTCATTATTGTTGAGTCAACAATCAATGAATCAATGACTCAATCAGTGTTGAAGGAAGCCTTTAACGATTGTTGAGTTTAGAGCTGCAGGGAGAATATAGAGATATTTTAAAGTGAGATATTTTTCCATTTGTATTTACTAACACTGTTCTATGTTTCAAACTCTGTACCTAGCAAAGAAATGAAAGAGGAGCCTTTCTTCACAGAACTTGTAGGAAAATAGACAAAAAGCAATTAAAATATAATGAAAATAAAGGCTTTAGCTAAAGAAAGACAATATACTGACCCCAGTAAATGTAAATTTTTTTTTATGTAGCTTTAATAGAATAGAATTTTTCAGAAAAAAAAATTGAACTGATATTTGGGTTATTTACTAGGCCAGGAGTCCCAAAACCCCAGGCCACAGAGTGGTACTGGCCTGTTAGGAACTGGGCTGCACAGCAGGAGGTGAGTGGAGAGTGAGAGAGCAAAACTTCATCTGTATTTACAGCGGCTCTCCATCCCTCCTGTTACCACCTGAGCTCCACCTCCTGTCAGATCAGTGGGGGCATTAGATTGCCATAGGAGCACAAACCTTACTGTAAACTGTGCAGGCAAGAGACCTAGGTTGCTCAGGGCTCCCACTGATTCTCCATTATAGTGAGTTGTATAATTATTTCATTATATATTACAATGTAACAATAATAGAAAAAAAGTGCACAATCAATGTAATGTTCTTGAATCATCCCCAAACCATCCCCCCTCTCTGCCAACCCATCCATGGAAAAACTGTCTTCTGCAAAATTGGTCCCTGGTTCCAAAAAAATGGAAGACCACTGTACTAGACAACACACATCTATTTCCTCTGCATCCATCATATGGGGCTCTCCATACTGCAAAGATATTTTCTAGCCGTCATCTTTTAATCAGCCACCGGGAAAGGAGAGTGTCTCTTACTGTCTCTAGGAGCTGGCTAGCCTTGGGATGAGCAGTCTGTCCAGGATCAGCAAGACCCCAGCTGTCCAAACATCAGGAAATACAGGAAATTAAAAGGCATGATGAATACACTGAGGGTGCTCTTGAAAGCATCAGCTCCTGGCATGTATGTGGTTGGCAATGGCGAGGGGTATGGAGAGGGCACCAGCAGTGTCTGCATACTGTTCTTGGGCCCTCGATTACTACATGAATTTTAGAATCAGACTGTCAATTTCCACAAAGAAATTCTATTGGGATTTGTTTGGGAATTGCCTGCATTTATAGATTAATTTGGTGAGTAGTATGTTTCTAGCATTGAGCCCTCCCATTCATAATATTTGGCATATATTTTGATTTAGTCAGTTCTTTCTGGGTAATTTTTATATTTGTCTTAGGCCCTTTGTAGTGCTATAATGAAATACCTGAGACTGGGTAGTTTACAAACAACAGAGGTTTATTTTCTCAATTCTGGAGGTCCAAGATCAAAGCTCCAGCAGGTACAGTGTCGAGTGAGGACCTGGTCTCTGTTTCCAAGATGGTGCCTTGAAATGCTGGATCCTCTAGAGGGGACAAATGCTATGTTCTCATGCAGCAGAAAGAACACATAACCCACCACACAAGCCCTTTTATAAGGAACTAATCTCATCCATGAGGACTTGCTATTATGACTTAATCACTCCTTAAAGGCCCTACCTCTTAATATTATCATCTTGGTGATTAAGTTTTTTTTTCTTGGACTGGGCTGGAGTGCAATGGCATGATCTCAGCTCACTGCAACCTCCACCTCCCAGATTCCAGCAATTCTCCTGCCTCAGCCTCCCAAGTAGCTGGGATTATAGGCATCTGCCACCACGCCCAGCTATTTTTTGTATTTTTAGTAGAGACAGGGTTTCACCACATTGGCCAGGCTGGTCTCGAACTCCTGACCTCAGGCGATCCACCTGCCTCAGCCTCCCAAAGTGCTGGGATTATAGGTGTGAGCCATGGCACCCAGCTGGTGATTAAGCTTTAACAAATGAGTTTTGGGAGACACATTCAGTCCATAGCAATACTCTTCATGAAAGGCCTTATGTATAGTTCACTAGAAATAGTCTCAGTTTTTGTTGCTATTGTGAATAGAATCTCGCTTTCTATTGCATTTCCTAATTTGTTATTACTGATGTCTAGGAATGCTAATAGGTCTTGAATTCAACAACAACCTTACAAACTCTCTTAATAATTTATCTGTATATTCTTTTGGATTTTCTGCATAGTCAATTACACCTATCTGCATATACAGGTAGTTCTTTTCCTTTCCTATTTTAAAATTGTATTTTCTTTATTTATTCCTATTGTAGGTTGAATCACATACATTTCTGATGTTAGACATCTCATAACCTAAAAAATAGCAATTTCATATGTAATAACCTAACACATTGCCTAAGACCTCCAGTGCCATAGAAACAGTGACAGAAGGCACCTTTGTCTACGTCCTAACTTTGATGGAAATTGCTTCTAAAGTTTCATTAAGTATGATAATTGCTACGCATCAAGAAAGATAGGGCTGGATGTGGTGTTGCACGCCTATAATCCCAGCACTTTGGAAGGCTGAGGTGGGAAGATTGCTTGGGCCTGGGAGGTGGCGGTTACAGTGAGCCAAGATCCTGCCACTTTACTCAGGCCCAGGCAACAGTGAGACCCTGTCTCAAAAAAAAAAAAAAAAAAAAAAAAAAAGAAAGAAAGAAAGAAAAAGAAAAAGGAAGCTAGTTTGCTAATAGCAACTTATCTGACGTTGACTCTGCCCTTGCATCATTGTAATAAAACCTAATTCATCATAATGTATTGTTTGTGTGTGTACATTGCTATATTCAACTTGGTATTATTTTAAAATTTTGAAATCCATGTTCATAAAAGTTAATAATAGCTAATGTCTATTTGGTTCTGGGTAGTGTTAAGTTACTTTCCATGAATTATTTCATTTTATCCTAGAGGGCTTATTGTGAAGGTTATTTTCCCCCTTTACATATGAGGAAATTAAGGCACAGTGAAGGCAAATCATTTTCCTTAAGGTCACAGAGAAGATAGTTAGTGGCAAAGAAGATAATTAGTGGCACCATCATACAAATCCGGATTGCCTGGCTCCAGAAGCCATGCATAGCCACTGCTCTGTGCTGTCTGTGACAAAGACCCATCATTCAAATGGTTCTATAACGTACTTTCCTTGTACATCCTTATTCTAGTTTTGTACCAAGATTATATTATTCTCAATAGATAATTAGCACTTCTTCTTTTTATTTAAAAAAATACATGTCAAAAAACTATTTCATCCTGTCCCCTTTGCTGGCCTTCTACAATTTTGCAGTGGCCTCCAGGTGTTATGTCATCTTCAAGCTCCTGTCCTGGGTATATTGGGGATGTACACATCCTGAGAAACAGGGATACAGACCATGGATCAGCAGCAGGCCCCTGCTCCCAGCATCCTTTAAAATACTGGAGTTCCCAAGTTCCCAGCTTCTAGCCAAGCGTCTTTTGGGCTTTATCCCAAAGGACCTGCCGCTGTCTTTGGTTTCCAAAGCCCAGCGGGCTCCTGGCTCTTTGGCCTCCAACCACTTTGCATGTCTTTTCTGGTTTTGGCTCATGGAGACAATTATCTCATTTTGCAGCCTTGCCATGTCTTTTTAATTTACTTTATATATCTCGATTATTACTGATGCAGTTTGGAGAAGAGAGGATGCCCTCAAACCTAACTTCTCCAAACTGCCCCAAAGGGGAAGTCCGTCCCATTCCAACAGTGTTGTTGTTGTTTTTAAAGACCGTGTGTCAACATGGCAGATTAGAGCAAAATGACATGGGGGAGCCAATATGAAAGCGAGACTGAGAGTCCTGGAGAGAAGGGGCAAAGCTGCCTTTTAACAGGAGGTCACTTGCTCAGAGGGCTCAGAGGAAGGCCCTTCCTGCCTGTTCCTCCAGTTGTCAGATTTGCCTGTTAGGGCCCACATGGGGGAGCAGGTCTGAGGACTGAACTGAGAGGGAGATGGAGAAGCTGCCAGAGGCCCTTTTGGATCCAGAATTGAGGCAGCAGTCCCAGCCAGGTCCGGAGGTGGGGGCTGTCCCTCCAGGGAATGGTACTGCTTCCAAAAACGCGGCAGGGACACCCCGGCTGGGAGAGGGATGTTCCCCCGAGTCACCTAAGCGGCTCTGTTGAGCCCAGGTTGGAAGGCCCAAGGGGGAGGGCGAGGCCAGCCCACTCCAGCCCCGCCCCCTCCCTTTAACTCTGCTCCTCCAGCCGCCAAGCTGGGTGAGGGGCCCTGAGCTATTCACACTCCCGGATTCCACTCAGTTTTCCTGAGCGCCCTCCCTGCTAGGTCTGCAGAGAGCAGCGCTCTCTCGGCTCACCCGGCAGTGTCCTTCTGTCAGCAAACCCCCGGAGTAAGAACTTGAGAAGAGTCATTTGCCTAAAGCCTCTTGGACGCGAGGGAGGCAAAGCCGAGGACCTCCCCGCCCAGCACGTGCTCCTCCCCGACAGCAGAGGCGTCCTGCGCCGGCGCCCTCGAGTCTCCCCGGCTGTGCCAGGGGTGCAGGCGCTGTCCTGCCTGCCTACCTTGGGGAAGGTTGGGAGGCCCGAGGAGACCGGGAAGCCAGGCGGCCGCGGGGTGCAGACCACCCACGTGCGGCGGCGCGGAGCCGCGGACCCGGCTCTCCCCGGGTGGGCGGGGCTCGGCCGGGCTGTCCGCGGGGTCCTAGTGCGCGGCACCGCGCGCAAACCTGGGGACACGGAGCTGCGCTCACCCCACCGCGCGCTGCTCCCGGGTGCCTGGGACCCGACAGCCGAGCTCGCGGCGGCTGCCACCCGCCCCGCCGGCCACGAGGCGCGCGCCTTCCCTGCTCCTTTTCCTCCTGGTCGCCCTTTGCGGGCTCAGTGAGTTCTTTTCGGGAAGGGAGGGAGGGGCGCCTGGGTTGGGCTGAACAGGGCCGGACTGGCCACAGGTGGAAGGGAGGGTGCCCTGCGCCGGCGGAGTGGCTCGAGGCTGTCCCGGCCAGATGGGGGCGTGGGCAGGGCTGAGCCCACTCGCTGAGGCGGCGGGGAGGGCCTGCGTGCGTGGGTCTGCCAGGTTTGGAGTGGGGGCCAACTCTTCCCGGAGCCGCTGCGAGTGCCAGGGCCACTCTGCGGGGCGAGTGTCTGCGGGCTGGGCAGCCGGGCAGGAAGCCCGGGTCATCCCCCGCGGCCTGGGAGGCTGGTAGTGCACCAGCTCCCGCTCCCAACAGGGCCG
>NW_022438849.1:0-11873 GCF_009761245.1 Sapajus apella
AATTATACATATATATATATATATAAAATTATATACATAATTTTGAGACAGAGTCTTACTCTGTCCCCCAGGCTGGAGTGTAGTGCCATGATCTCAGGTCACTGCAAGCCTCTGTCTCCCAGGCTAAAGCCATCTTCCCACCTCAGCCTCCTGAGTAGCTGGACTAAAGATGCCCACCACCATGCCCAGCTAATTTTTTGTATTTTTGGTAGAGATGGGGTTTTATCATGTTGCCCGGGCTGGTCTCGAACTCCTGAGCTCAAGCCATCCTCCTGCCTCCACCTCCTCACGTGCTGGGATTATAGGCATGAGCCACCTCGCCCAGCCTATATTTTTATATTTTTAACAATAAACATGTGATTTGAATTTATAAGTGTGACATAAAATTTCATTAAAATGTATTTATTTAAATAGGCCATTTAAAGATTTAGTAAATATTAGGATTGCAGGAAGTGTATTAGTTAGGTTTCTCTAGAGAAACAGAACCAATAGGGCCTCTGTGTGTGTGTGTGTGTGTGTGTGTGTGTGTGTGTGTGAAGAGCTCTACTATAAGGAGTTAGTCACATGATTATGGCGGCTGAGGGGTTCCGAGACCTGTGATTGGAAGCTGGAGATGCAGGGGAGTCTATGGTATAGTTCAGTTGAAAAGCTAGCAGACAGGAGACCCAAGAAGAGCTCACGTTTCAGTTTGAGTCTAAAGGCAGAAAAGAAAATGTCCCCGCTGGGAGGCAGTCAGGCTGGGGGAGTTCCCCTTACCCCATGGAAGATCAGCATTTTTGTTCTTCTCAGGCTTTCAGTGGATTGGGTGAAGTCCCCCACATTGTGGGGTGTCACCTGCGTTACTCAGTCTACCAATTCAAATGTTCATCTCTTCCAAAAGCACCCTCGCAGCAACACTTAGAATAATGTTTAACCAAGTTGACACATAATATTAAACATAACAGAAGGTATCAGACATGGCAAATATTACAAAGGTGGCACCCCAGGCCTGAAGCTTGGTAAGCACTGCTTTGAGCCCTAGGCTGTCGCTGTCTCTGATATGGAGGCTTTGGAGCTGAGACCCTGGTGGTATTGTTCAGTTCATCTATGGGGACTGTGATCCTCTGTTTTCCTGGGAAGGTTATCTTTTATTTTCAGAGAACCTTTTAGAGACTGTCCCTGGTGGTGACTAATTCTGGGGATGTTTGAGCTTCCCTTCAGAATTCCAGTTGTCCTCCTGGGAGAGGAAGTTTCCGGGCAAACCACAACTGGCCACTGTGTTTGTGGGCAGTGCCTCGGCTGCCCGCAGTTCTGCAGCGAAGGCTTCCTGCTGGCTCCCACACAGGACCACACGTCACACAGACTTGGTCCTCTAGCGAGAGAACACCTGCCCTGGAAGTCAAGATCGTTGGAAACCCTCTCTCACTATTTAATGTGAAGTCTGGCTCGGTGGTGACACAGATGAGACTGCTCAACAGTTCAGATGGGATGGTTAAAATATGACATCATAGACGCTATGACCGGTCCATGTCTCACAGCTATAAAGGAAGCTGGACTTTTTCACGTCCCCCACTGGGATCTGCTTGTTTAGATGATGCTGTTTGGCACCATCAATTTCACTTGCCCATTGCCCAGTCTCTGTGAATTGGTGTCCAGACTGCCCCCAGAAGCAGAAGGAAAAGCTTTAGGTCAGCAGTTTTAGCTCTTTGGCCTCTTAGACTGGAAATGTCATTGAAGAACAGGAAATCATTGAGAGGGGCTTCAGAGAGATTGAAGAGGACACATTTTTTTTTTTTTCCTTTTAGACTGATGCCTTTTGATGGGGGCCTTTGGGAGAGCCCTCCATTTACATAAGTGCTGCAAATCAGTATACCTGTTATTGCTCTCACCTATCTTCAGCTGGAGAGAGGAGTAGGGGTAGGCTGGTGCAGAACGTAATACAGAGAACACCAGGAAACAAAATGCAATCAAGAAAACAGGCAAGTTCACAAAACGAGTTGTATTTATTTTGATTATATATTAATAGGATGGAAACGTAGTTATCTCCTGGTTAAAGAAGAAAATGTATTTATAATGCTGTATCAGTTTGCCAGGGTGCCATAATAAAATACCGCAGACTGGGTGGCTTACACAGCAGAAATTTATTTTCTAACAGTTCTGAAAGCTGGAAGTCCAAGATCAAGGTGTCAGTGCACCTTGCCTGGCACATGGCTGCCTTCTCATGGTCCTCATGCGGCTTTTCCTCATTATGCTTGCACTCCTGATGTCTCTTCCTTTCTTATAAAGATGCCAGCGCTATTGGATTAGGGCCACATCCTTATTATAATACCTCATTTAGCCTTAAGTATCTGTTTAAAAGTTCTCTGTCCAGGCTGGCAGTGGTGGTTCACATGTGTAATCCCAGCACTTTGGGAGGATGAGGTGGGAGGATTGCTTGAGCCCAGGAGCAGACCAGCCTGGGAAACAGTGAGACCCCCATCTCTACAAACAAAGAGAAAATAGTTCTATTGTCAATTACAGTTCACATTGGGAGTTACAGCTTCAATATATGACTTTTGGGGTTGGGAGGAATAATTCAGTTTACAAGAGTGCTTATTTTAAGATTTTATCTGACAGTTTAATCTATTTCCCTATAAGCGATCAGTAGTCAATGTGCCTCATAATGGCCTCTTATTACTCACCAAACACCTATGATTTCTTTAAATTTTAGGCCACTCACATTCCTGCTGTACTCATTCCAGATAGCCAAGGGACTTCAGGAAGGTTTCAGCTCTACCCCAGGGCAGAGGAGATGATCTGATGTCTCCAGCTCCCTTTTAAAGAGCAACTGGAATCTCCGCCTATCTCTTCCTTTCTGGCTCCCACTGAATACCCCTCTCTGCCCTCTTCCTCCCCACAGTGGTCCAGGTTCACAAAGTACATCCCATGCAATGAGAGGAGGCACCAGTGAGCCAACCTGCCTAGGGCCAGTGATTTTCCTGGGGCTTGGCTGGTGACATTCTCTATCCACATGTCACTTGATGTCCCTTGACTGCAGATTTCCAGACGATTCTGGGCCCCACTCAGTATGCAGGCAGTGTGGGGAGGGCCAGAGTGAGAGGAGTGAGCCTCAGCACCCTTGGTGTTGGGCTCCTTACCTGACAGTCACAGACTCCTCTTCCTCTCACCTCCCAGGGTTGTGTGAGCCTCCAGGTCAGAGGCCGATGCTCACAGTGCTCTTCTCTGTCTGCCCAGGAGCATCCAGCCTCTCTCTGCTTGCTAACGGCCCCCTCCCTCTGACCACATGAGCACAGTGCCAGGCATAGAGAGATGCCCACAGGTTTTTCAGAGGGATCGACGAATGTAGAGAATGCCAGGAAAAACAAAATGCAATCAAGAAAACAGGCAGTCCTCCCACCTCAGCCTCCCAAAGTGCTGGGCTTACAGATCCTGATGGACAGAGAGAGGGTGATGAATAATTATGTGAAGAGGTTAGGCACTTGAAGGCTTCCTCTGCTAGCCTACCTGCGTCCTGGTTCTGAATTTTAACTGTTTTAATGGACATCTCCACCTACCTGTTCCACAGGCACCCTGAACTCAGTGGTCCCAAAGCTGGATTCATCATTGCTCCCTTCCCCATATCTTCCCCATCTCCTTTATTCTGTCTTCATTAAAGGTATCATCGCTTTCCCAGCCATCCAAGATAGCTGGGAGTTTGAGAATCCCAAACTCTCCTCACCCCATGCCTTCCAATTGGGAAACAGGTCCTGATGGATGTTACTTTCAACAAAGTTTCCTGCATTCTCTTTCTCCATCCACCCCTTGGTGGCTCCTCCTCAGGCTCTCATTGGCACTCTTCACAGGGCCACCACGATGGCCTTCTGTCCTGCCTCTCTGCCTACATTTTCTCCTCCCTTTAACCCACTTCGCACATCGCGCCAAGTTTCTCTTTGTAAGATGAAGTTCTGGTAGTCTTAGTCCATTTGTATTGCTGTGACAAAACACATTTGACTGGGTAATTTATAAACAATAGAAATTGATTTCTCATGATTCTGAAGGCTGGGAAGACCAAGACCAAGGTGCCTGCAGGACTGGTGTCTGAAAGGGCTGCTGTCTGCTTCTAAGATGGTGCCTTGTTGCTGCGTTCTCTGGAAGGGACAAAAGCAGTGTCCTCACATGGCAGAAGGGATGGAAGGGCAAGAGAGTGCTCCCTTTGACCTCAAGCCCTTTGATAAGGGTGCAAAGGGATCTGCTCTCATGACTTAATCATCTCCCAGAAGCCATACTTCTGTTGCGGGTTAAGTTTCAATGTGAATTTGGGAGGGGATACTATCATTCAAACCATAGCACTGATCTACTCACTCTAGTGCTTAATAACCTCAGCTAGATTGCATTGCTCACACTGATAGCTGCCAAATGTTTTGCCTGTGTTCTCCATTAAATCATCTCACTATACATCTATATTATTTATAATTATTTAATTATTAAAATATTCTTGAGTACACATCCCCAACGTATATATATTTACGTATATTGATAGATTTTATATGAGTACCACTGTATTAATACATTATACACATTATAAAACATATGCAAAAATGGAAAAGGCCACAGGAGCTTTTTGCCCTCCCTTGTACATTCTCAAAGCCTCCGTGTTCTTTCCATATTCTCTTCCTGTGTCCTGGAGTTCTCTTTTCTCACTTCTCCATGTGATGAAGTTCTGTATGTCCTTCAAGACAGCACTCTAGGCTGGGTACAGTGGTTTGTGCTTGGAATCCCAGCACTTTGGGAGGCCAAGGTGGGAAGATCACTCGAGGCCAGGAGTTTGAAGCCAGCCTGGGCAACATGGTGAGACCCCCATCTCTACAGAAAAAAAAAAAAAAAAAACAACCCAAGAGACAAACCAGCACTTTACACTTCACTCCTGGGACCCTGCTTTTCCGCACAGACTGCCGTGGTGCCACCTTTATATATAGTATTTAGAGCCTTCACCTTCTCTTGCTGCATGATTTGATAATCTTTCCGATGGGCAAGGAGGAAGACCAAAGGTTTTGGGGTATATGTCACTGTGGTTACCAAGAACAAGTTGTCATAGTAACATACCTTTCCTTCCTTGTGAAACATTCCAAAGAGGTTTTCTCCTCTTCAGCTTTCCTCTGGATTGCATACATCCCATTCCCTGCAGAGGAGTGCAGTAGCAGGCAGTCAGACAGACACAAAGGGTGGCGAGTAATTGAGTGAGATGTGCAAAAGCCTACTCAATTCCAAATATCAAGCAATCCGGCTAATGTGATTTAGAACAACGTGATCAGTGAAGTTGGTATTTATGCTCCCCTCAGACTGTAATTAATTCATGGAAGTGCTGCAGGTTGCTACATTTTGTAAATGGATAATAGAACTGTTCTTTGACATAAAAGCAGTGGCAACATTTTACAGTAGCGTGGATGGAAGATAATTACAGTTTGAGAGAACGTATCCCCCTTCCCGTGCAAGAACAGTAATGGATTGTCTTCAGTTGGGAGTTGCTGTGAGCCCAAATTGCAAACAAAGTTTATGTGCTCCGCGGGGAAATGGTAGAGCATTTTCCCTGTATAGCCGAGGAGAGTGCTTAACTCACTTTTTAGATATTCCGACCAGTGTCCTACAGGGAATTGTGCTAATAAATATGACAATAACATTGTAATGGGACAAGAAAGGCTGACGCAGCGTTTTGTTAATTTGTGTTCAGTGTTCACTGGGAGCGTTGTAACCCCTGAGCAATGAAACAGGAGCATATTGGTTGGACTGTAGGCATTTTAATTAGAGGTCCTGGGAATATCTCTGTGCTACGGCAGCTGGATGAGACCTGGCCCCACAAAGTTTACCCAAGGCGAGCTTCCCTCCTGGCCCTCAGCGGCCTTTAAAAGGTCTTGCTAGAGGAAGGGACCTGAGGGAGGGGAGTACAGAATTTCTAAGGAGGGGAGGAGGAAGATGCCTGGTGGGCTGGCATCCAACAGCAATTAGCTACTAGGCTGTCAGCGCCCAGAGCCCTTGTTTTAATAAAGGGGTGGCAAAGATTGACAGAAATGACCTGACTCCGTGAGGGATCCCAAAGCATTTTGTAAAAGGCTCTTTTTACTCTTGCTACCTTTTCATCATTTGGTTTAAATACAGTGCAACAATAAAGGCATCATAAATCAAAAGCTGTTAGCATGCATGGACCTTGACGTTTATGGGCATTAAGCAAAAAAAAAAAAAAAAAGTTTAGGAACATTTCACCAAATTATTTTTCCAGTCTCTTAAGACTCGTTTAAATTTCCCTCCTCTCCTTTCCCTTGTGCTGCCAGCTATTTTATGCACAGGAGCACCTGAGCCCAGGATGGAGGGAGCCAACCCTGCCAGCGGACAGGCGGTTCATTCTCTTGGGGTGGGGCCTGAAGCTCTGCCCAGCTGCAGGCACCACATGGGCAAACAGCCAAGAATCTAGAGAAACAGATGCCAGCTGCCCTTGGGTCAGTGATGCAGCCTTGGGAATGGCTGGGTCCATCCACACTAAAACTCCATCGTCACCTCTTCCACCATGAGTTCTGGGGCTGCGGGGGGAGATGGTGGGATTATTTGGAGGAAAGGGGCCCAATGCCAGACTGGGTTGGGGACTTAATACTCAAAGCCGGCCACTTCTGTTACCGTCCAGTGCCAGTTTTGGAGGCCCAATGCTAAGTCCTGGAAAGCCTGGAACAGAGTAGTGGGCCCACCAGAGGCCAGCATTAAGGAGCAGAATCCCCACTATGCTCTGGGGAGTGGCTGATAGATCTCACCATGTCAGTGGAGAAGTAGAAACCAATTAGTGTCATTACTTATATCTGTTAATTAGTGAGCCTGACAAATAATTATTAAGCATCCATGATGGGCAAGCCACATGGAACAATTCACCCCGATGCGCAGAGACGCAAAGTCCGATGAGTGTCCAAAGGACCAGAAGAGGGCTTCCTGCCCTTCAAGGATCACCTCCTCTAGGAAGCCTGCACAGGTTGCTGTGAGGAGCAGGTGAACACGTGTTGAACACTCTGAATATAATATGGATTGTCGGGCTGAGCCCTTGCTCATTGTTTATTAGGGGGTAACATCTCTGTTTCGATTGTCCTTGAGTTGAGAAGAAGCCCGTAAGTTGGAAGCGCTTTGGACCCTTGTTGTGTGGGAAAAGTAGAAGGCAGTTGGCACAGGAGCTTCTATGGCATCACCTGGCCCTGTGGTAAATCCTGTCTCATTCAATGCGGAAAGAAGAGAAGCGGTATCTTCTTAGCCACTTCGCTGAGCTTGATGGGAATATATGGCTCAAGAACGCATAACTGTGGCCTCCATGACAATCTCTTGGCTCCCAGGCGCTGTGACTCCAGACCCATCCTGGCTCTCCTCAGAGGCAATGTCTGTCAAATTTCAATACCATTGTTCTTATTATAATTAGGAATATTGTATTTCAGAACCAGGCTGGTTTCTCATCAGGCCTCATTGCCAGGATTATAGCTGCTTTGTGCTCTTAGATGTGAGGGCCTATAAAACAGTCACCACGTATGTACAACTTTACGTCATTCTTCACTGAGCTAAGTTGGAAAATTTATAGTTCTGAGAACACAGAGTCAAGCTGAAAATGTGGCTTTGGCTGAGTCTGGCCATAATTGGGGTTTTCAAGTGTAGTTTGACAGCTTTCATGTAACGGAAACATCAGGGCCCATAAAGTCAGGCCGGTGTCAGGATTTCAGGTGTGTTAAGTATTCCAGCAGTGGCTGCCATTCTTCACTTTCATTTAAGTGGGGGTATTAAAATGGCAGGACGTGGTGCTTTCAAAAGGCCACAGTCTCAGTCCTCCTCACAATTAGTGAGAACAGGCATGCTGCTAAAACAGATGGTATTTGATGTTTTCTCATTTATTCGTTTATTCTTTGTTAGTATCTGTTGATATCCCTGTATTTTAGGCATTGCCTCAGAATAAAGATAAGTAGGATGTGATCCTAGCCTTCATGGATGATGTAGTTGACAGGTTAGCAAACATTTTCTGTAAAGGGCCAAATAGAGAACATTCAGATTTTGGGGCCATATGGTTTTGACGGCATCAACCTTGACAGCCGCTCCATGCCTGCTCCGCACCCTCCAGGACTCCCCTCAAGCCTGCTGGTCCCTCTGTTTGCTTCCTATACCCATTATTTCCTCACCTGCGAAATAGGCAGGAATGCTTCCAGCACAGGCATATTGTGAGGCTTAGCTGAGTTGACCGACTGTGTAAAACCCTCATTCAGGCTCTGGCTGCCACTTTATTTGTTCAGTTTTGAGACAGGGTCTCACTCTGTTGCTCAAGCTGGAAAACAGTGTTGCGAACACAGCTCATCGCAGCCTTGAGCTCCAGGCCTCCAGGGGTCCTCCCACCTCAGCCTCCCAAGTAACTGGGACCACAGGTGCACACCATCATGCCTGGCAAATTTTTAAATTTTTGTAGCGTTTCACTTTGTTGCCCAGTCTGGTCTCAAACTCCTAGGCTCAAGTGCTCCTTCTGCCTTGGCCTCCTAATGACCTGGGTTTACAGGCGTGAGCCCAGCCCTGACTGCCCCCCGCTCACCACTGCTTCTTTCTTTTCCAGAGGAAGTAAAGCCCCTTCTCCTCTCCTGCACTAGCCCCGACACCTGTATCCCAACCTGACTTGGAGACCTTCTCCAGGACCTTAATCCACCTGCTCTTTCTCCGGAACATTCAGTCTTTCTCTGCTGCCTTGTTACATTTGGCCTTCAAACACATTTAGGTCTCCTCTATCTAAAAGAGGGATTGAAAGGAGAGAAAGAAGAACCAACACACCCCTGTGTGACCTGACATTCTGCTCTCGCTGTCATCTTCTTCTCTTTTATTCAAGTTATTTCCAACTGCCCTCCCATCCCCATTACCTCTCTTTGTTAATTTATGTTTCTTCCTTGTGCTTTTCCTTCTCAGCGATACACTGTGGTGTGGAAAAGGGGGGAGGTTAGGTCAAGCACATGGATCCACATTACTGTTTGCCGTAATGTGGCACCTAAAAGGCGCCAAGATCCTCACCTATAAAATGGGAACAGTGAGGCTTCCCTCAGGAGGGAGTTATGAGAATTTAGCTAGGTGATTAATGAAGATGCCATAGCAGGACCTGGCATGTGACAGGTGCCACTCAGTAAATGCTTGTTCTCTTTCTCCTCCACAAATTACTTAAAAGCTCTGTCCTTGGGGAAGGGTGCTGGTGGTGTGGATAGGGCTGTTTATTGTTCCAAAAATTACTTAATGTGGAAATAGCCCAGTCCTCTGAGTCGGAAAACATGCCCAGGCCTTTTCTTTTCCTTTCTCTTTTCCATCTTTGTTAAGACTTGGAAAAAAGCAATGTGAGGTTCTAGTCATGTAAAAATAGATAGGCGCCCGGGTTGGTTTCATTCATTCATTCATTCATTCATTCACTCTCTTCAACACAAACTTATTCATCCTCAGATACATGTTTATCCCTGTGAAAGGCCTGGGATACAAAGATGAAAAAGACAAATCCTTCCTGAGAGCAGCTCTCTGTCTGGTTTGGAGCATGGCAAGTCATATATGATTCCCACGCACTGTGAGGAATACCTACAAAGTGCCATGGGAGTGCATGGAAGGAGAGGCCCTCTCTGAGGGACAAGGGGCATCTCTCCAAGGAGACACCCTTCAAGCCATCTGGAAGGATGATTTTATGTGTGCGAGGACAGAGCGGGGAGGTGTAGAGGGGATTGCAAGGGACAGAATGTGCAAGGCAGGGCCTGAGGATCGCCGACAGCATGCCCTGGGTCTGGGCCACGGAGAGGAAAGGTGAAAGAGGAGAGTGGAAGGTATGAGTCGACCTTGAAACTCCCCAGCAAATGGAATTATTCTTCCCTACAAGGTGGGAAGTGAACTCCCCGATGGAAATCCAGAAGACAGAGCTAGGGCCAGGGGAGAGTTTCTGGGAGGCAGAGTCCAGCTCAAGATTAAGAAGAATTCACAGTTAGTCATGACCAGCAATGCAACAGGCTTCTACTTTCCAGATGTACATGCAGGAACCAGGGACTGTGAGGACAGTGAGCTTGGGGCTGGGGCTCCTGGGCCAAATATATTAATATAAGGAATTTATAAGTTGGGGAGGGGAATGATAAACCCAATTCCCGGCCCGGGCCCTATCTTCCAACCCATCCCACTCTGATTGCCAACCCTCAACCACCCCCACCTCCCACCCCAGCCACTGGATGGCCAGCAGACTCCACCCTCTGGCCACACTCTAGGGAGGGAAGAGGCCTTCCATTCAGATAAGAGCTGTGTCCTTTTCAGCCCTGGGCTGCCTCAAGAACCTCAGTTTTGCCACACTTCATCCTTTCCAAAGATTTTAAAAAGGGACAACTGGATAATGTTCTCTGCCAGCAGAAGATGTCTGGAGAGCTAAGCCACTTTCAAAAATTAAACAGGGGTGTGTGTGTTTGTGTATGTACATATATACACACGGGTATAAAATATTGTGTTCTGATTCTGAAAATTAGATATACTTGGAATGCAAATCGCAACATACTGGAATTTGATTCTGGGCCATGTTCTCTCCTGGACCCTCCATACTCTCCTGCATCTGAAAGGCTGAAATTAAAATTGAGAAGTAGAGCCCTGGATCCCATCCTGCCTTCCCAGGGGGGCCTGGCCTCCAGAACTATGGGCATTCTGCCAGGGCTTCTTTTGTAGCAGACCTTTCTCTTTCATTACATTTTTGAGTTACACAAGTTGTGCACACACACACACACACACACACGCATGCACGCATGCATTCATGTTTCAAATGCAAATTAGTAAATTAGTACAGAATTCACAAAGCTGTACTCTCCATCTAGCAGCTAGAATGAGCCTTTTAAAGTGAATCAGATCACATTTCTGCTCAGCTCAGAAATGCCCAGTGGCTCCACATCTTCCTCAAGAAAAGAGCCAGTGCTCTAAGTGGCCTACAAGACACTCTCTGCTCTGCCCCCACTTCTCTCCCACCCCATTTCCTAGCCTTCCTTCCCTCTGTCACTCTGCGCCCAATACCCTGGCCTCCTGACTGTGTTTGAACAGTCCACCACAGGACTTTTGCACGTGCTGCTTTCTCTGCCTGGAATGTTCTTCACTCCATATGCCCACAGCTTTAAGTTCCTTGAAGTCTCTGCTCAAATATACCTTAGTGAGACCCAGACCATCAATGTCGAATCACATGCTCACTGCCATCCTGCTCTATCCCCTTAATCTAATTTATTCCTGTAATGTTTGTCATCCCCTGACTTACTGCATATCATTTGCTGTTTATTGTCAGTCTCTCCCCACTGGAATGTGAGTTCCATGAAAACAATGAGCATATATTCTGTTGCTTGTACTGCATCCTCTGTGCCCAGAACACTGGTACGTAGGAGGCACTTGAGAAATGCTTGTTGAATAAAGAAATGAATAACGAAGACAGTGGTCAAAAGTCAGAGTTTCTCTCTCCACCCTCCATGCATTAACCCTAGCTCCACGTTTCTCAGTCATAAGCCCTGTCAACAACAAATCCTTCCAGGAATTTTCTTTGCGTAGGCAAGAACATCTGGAGGCTTCTGCTTCCAGTTAGGGTGTAAAAGAATGTGAAAAAATTTTGGTCCTGGGAAGCCCCCCAAAAAATCTGGAAAAATTGGATCAATGCAACAAGAAGAGCTAAAGATCCTAAATATATACGCACCCAATGCAGGAATACCCAGATATATAAAACTTATAAAGAGACTTAGACTCCCACACAATAATAGTGGGAGACTTCAACATCAATATTAGACAGATCAATGAGACAGAAAGTTAACAACAATATCCAGGATTTGAACTCAGATCCGGAACAAGTAAACTTAATTAACATTTATAGAACTCTCCACTTTAAATACACAAAA
>NW_022438850.1:0-11869 GCF_009761245.1 Sapajus apella
CAGAATTCTCACTTTCAGGGAAGTCACTGAGGCCTAGGGAGGCTGAGTGACTTGCCTGAGCTCACAAAGCCAGTCAGTGGCAGGGCTGGGGCTGAAAACCAGGTCTGCGTCTAGTGCGGTGGTTCCCCAGCCTGGCCGAAGCTTTCATTCACCTGCAGAGCTGTGCAAAATCCCAGGGCCTGGGCCATGGTGCAGACCAGTGAAAGTGCCCTCACGGGGCGGGGCCCAGGTATCAGGGTGTGTGAAGGTCTCCAGGAGACTCCAGCTGCCCTGAGGAAGCTCTAGGCCTGCCTGTGCTGTCTCCCTGCCAGCCAGTGCCCTTTGTCTCACCATTTCTGGGATTACAGGTGTGAACCACTGCGCCCGACCATTCTAATATTTTCTACACATCAAACCCAGTGTTTGAGGAGGGTGTTGAGATCCCAGCCTCCACCCAGTGGGCTCCTCTCCCAGATGCTCCCCTGCTTGAGCCCCTCAAGGCCCCTCACATGTGGAAACCTCCCAGGCTGGCTGGGCTCCTCTCCCCGGTGCTCCTCTCCTTGACCCGCTCAGGGCCCCTCACATTTGGAAACCTTCCAGGCCGGCCAGGCCTGTGATCCATTTGCCCAGCCACAGTCCATCTGGGTTCCAAGACAAACACGGCCCATTGAGCAACTAGCTAGTATTGGGGGCCAGACCCTGGTGTGGGAACGAACAAAACTGATGACTCAGCAGGAGGAGGGTCCTGGGCAGGGTGACTCCCACCTGTAATCCCAGACCCTAGGAGGCCAGGAGTTGGAGACCAACTTGGGCAGCATGGCAAGACCCCGTCTCTAAAAATCTTTTATATTTATTTATTTTTTATTTTTTGAGACGAAGTCTTGCTCTGTCATCCAGGCTGGAGTGCAATGCCATGATATCGGCTCACCACAACCTCCACTTCCTGGATTCAAGCAATTCTACCTCAGCCTCCAGAATAGCTGAGATTACAGGAGCTGGCCATCATACCTGGCTAGTTTTTGTGTTTTTAGTAGAGACAGTTTCACCATGTTGGCCAGGCTGGTCTCAAACTCCTGACCTCCTGATCCACCTGCCTTGGCCTCCCAACATGCTGGGATTATAGGCGTGGTCACCGAGTCCAGCCTTTAAAAAATATTTTGAAAAATTATGCAGGAAGGATGGCAAGGCCCTGTAGTCCCAGCTACTCTAGAGGCTGAGACAGGAGAATTGATTGAGCCCAGGAATTCAAGGCTGCAGTGACCAGAATCCTACTGTACTCCAGTCTGAGTGACAGCAAGACCTGGCTTCCCTGAGGGGAAAAAAAAAAAAGGGAGGGAGGGGGATTCACGCCTGGCCAGGGTTGTCTGATTGAAATGGGATATCCATGGGGAAAGAGCAGGAATGGCAGAGGCCTCGGCTTCTGGAATGTTGGAGCCAGAAGCTGAGCAGGGTGAGGGCGACTTGGGCCATTCCACCATGTCACTCACCTGAGCTTTCGGGAGCTGGCTGTCCTCGCCCGCAGTGGCTGAGTGTGGGTGCGGTGTGGGAATGCAGGGCTGTTATCTGTGCTGAGGGTTTCCTAAGTCCAGTGTGGGAGGGATCTGGAGCCAGGCCAGAGTTAGTTTTGCTCCTGGGAGGAAGAGGTGGGTTTGGGAGTTGGGGAGCTTCTCCATTATCCTCCTTAGTCCGCCAGCTGGAGACAAGCTTGGAGTGATCTGCAAAGCCAAGACTGGGTTTGATCTGTAGAAAACATTAGAATGGTCGGGCACAGTGGTTCACACCTGTAATCCCAGCACCTTGGGAGGCCGAGGTGGGCGGATCACCTGAGGTCAGAAGTTCGAGACCATCCTGACCAACATGGAGAAACCCCAGCTCTACTCCAGGTATAGTGAAGCATGCCCATAATCCCATCTACTCGGGAGGTTGAGGCAGGAGAATCTCTTGAACACGGGAGGTGGAGGTTGCTGTGAGCCGAGATCCAGCCATTGCACTTTAGCCTGAGCAACAAAAGTAAAACTCTAGCTCAGAATAATAATAATAATAGCAAGAATGAAAGGGGAAAGGGCCCAATGGTGCGTTTGGTTTTCTTTGTGTTGTTTTGAGCTGTCCCAGGGCTCCTGACCTACCCCTGGACTCCACCCCACCAGGCAGGCCAATAGACAAGCTTTCTCTAATTGACCCAGAGAAGAAGTGGGAGGGGTTGGAGGAGAAGGCTGAGATAGGCAGGCCCGGGAAAGGTCACCTAACTGCTGGCTCCAGGCCATGCTTGAAGGCGCCAGGGGTTCTGGTCTAGTGCAGCCCACAGGCCCTCAGCAGTGCAGGCATTCCAGGCTCCGACCACAAGGCCAGCCTGGAGTGATGTGTGTGGGCACAGTGAAGGGGCAGGGGTGGAGCAGAGCATGGATGCACAGAAGAAGAAAGAACAACGACATTGGAGTCCCATTGCCCTGGGAGACAGCCCCAGCCTCATGGCTCCCAGGGGACCTCACAGAGCATCAATAGAAGATCCTAGAACAGCAGCCCCTGCAGGTGCTTTTCTTTCCCTGGGTTTGAAGAAGGCTCTGCAGACAGAGGACGGGGGAGGTTGGGGCTTGGAAGCCTCGGGGCCCTGTGGAAGGAGGGCATCCCCCCCATCCTCCTCGTTCTTTATCCTCACTATTGAAAGTCCAAGGTCAAGCTGGTTACTAGACAGGTAACCAGCTGAGTAAAGGTGAGTCTCCCAAGGCTTTCAAGAATTCCGCGAACTCAGAGGCAAGCAGGGGAAAGCTGAGGCGTGGGGTTTCCAGGCAGAGGGGAGGCTGGTCACCTGTTAGGGCCACGGCCCCTCCTCCCTCCTCTGTGATCCTGACTGACAGGTCCTGAGGCCACTAGCTCCATCTCTGCCTTCAGTAACCATCGGGAGGTACCCTTGGCTCAGACTTTGTATTGCAGTCCGGTAAAAACCAGCTAGACCCACTCCAGATGGCATGGAAAATAGGCAAGAATGTGAGATTAATACAGGGTGGTAGCTGGGGACTAGAAAATCCCAGGCTGCAGTTTCACATGACCAGAAGAAGGAAACTTGAAATAGCTGCATGTGCTAAGGGCCAATAAGTCCCGGAAAAATAGGATGAGGACCAAGCTGGCTACAACCAACCAGACCCAACATGGCGCTGCATTTGATGTAGGTTTCACCTAGGATCTCATTATATGATCAGTAAGATGTTAAATCATACACCGACCAGTGCCAAGACCGCTCCAGGAACACCTGTATTTGGACGTAAATTGTGGCACCACGGTTTTGAGAAATCTTTACCTTTTCCTGGAATCTTCATGAATACACCATCTTTAAAGAAGCCCATAAAGGTCAGTCCCAAACCTAGGGCATGAGACACTCTCTTCATGACCCCCACATTCCCCTTCTTGAGTGTATACTCTTGCTCTGCAAGAAATCTCCCTCCATTCATGCCTTCTAACTTGTCCTTAAATTCCTTCTGGCAAAAGTGTCAAGAGCCTGGAGACTGACAGAGATGGATGTCCCACCGGCCTTTGAGGACCTCCCTTAGGCCACTGGTATTGGGAGAGGGTTAGGGACGCTGAGGATCAGGTCCCCGGCAGGGCTGTCCAGTGTGTCTGTGGAGGCAAGAAGGTTGGTGACAGACAGCCCAGGGCAGGGAGTGGGGTGGCGAGGCCGGGGCCAAAGCCCACTCGCGTCTTCTAATTCCGAGTCTTCTACTATTTCCTCCATGCCCATCTGCACAACCAGATCAGGTCACCTAAAGCAGTGACCTCCCACAGCTACCAAGGCATGGGGCCAGAGAGATAGAGTCAGGCATCACAAGTCCCCTCCAGGCTGGGCCCTGAATATCAAGATGAGGACTCGGCTGCCCAGGCCTGGCTTATACAACTGGGCACCCTCTTCCCAGAGCTGGACCAGGCTGGTGCCGGGGGACAGAAGCTGCCCTGATTCTTCCCAAAGGAACTCCTCTGCCAGGCAGATCACATGGACCCTTGGCGGGCAGCCAGGGTCAGAGCAACACAAAGGCACCTGTTCATCCAGTCCCAGGCAGCAGGCAGGTAAGAGGCAAGGAGGGAGAGGGAGCTGGCAGGGAGCCTCTGTGCAGCAGGCACTGTTCCGGGTGTTACACAGCTCCATATTTCCATTTTACAGACGAGGAAATGGAGGTCGGGGGTTAAAATCTTTGCTCTCTGGGACTAAGCTGGTGAAGGTCCCGTGAGCATCAGCAGTGACTGAGTCACAGCTTGGACACTGCAGCCAGACTTGAACTTCGTGACAGCTTAGCAACGGCCAGCAGGTCACTGAATCTCTGCAGGGCTAGTCCTCCACTCACATTTAAGGTGAACTTAGTACCACCCGCCCATCATCCATTATTTCATTAACTATTTTTTAGCCATCAGCTTTGTGCAGGACTCTGTTCTCCAGCAGTGACAAGAGCTGCCTTCAGGCAGTTTAGTACAAAGGTTGGGATGGGAGAGACTAATGAGATCAATAAAACACGCAGCACGTGAGATAATAAGTATTCAGGAGAAGGAGCCATGGTGAAGCACACAAGACATGCAATTTTAGTTTATCTTTTTAGAGACAGAGTCTTGCTCTTTCGCCCAGGCTGGAGTGCAATGGAACAGTCAGAGCTCACTGCAGCCTCCAGCTCCCGGGCTCAAGCAATCCTCCCACCTCAGACTCCCCAGTAGTTGGCACTACAGGCATGTGCCACCGTGCCCGGCTTCTCAGAGCTGCAATTTTAAATCGGGAGACAGGGAAGACCTCTGCGGAGGTGGCAGGTTATCAAGACAGATGGGGGTGTAGAGAAGAACCTTCCAGTCAAAGGGAAAAGGCAGGTCCTGCTGTGCTCCGCAATGGACAGAAGTACTGTCATCCCCATCTAGAGACGGGGACAGGGCCGCAAAAGTGTCAGGGCGTTTCCTGGTTCCTCAACAAACAGCTGGATCCGAAGTCGTCGGGAAGATGCATCCCCCTTGCCTGGGGCGAACCTCCCCTGAAGTGCGCGGGCGCTTCAGGGCGCACAGGCCTCTGGGGTCCCGGGTCGGGCTCAGGCTCACGCTCGGCGTCAGCAAAGGCACCTGCGCGGCGCCCTGGGGCGGGGGAGGCCCGAAGGCCAGCGGCCAGTACTGCACAGCCGTCAGAGCTCCCGGCGGAGGTCTGGGCGCTGCGGGAGCGGCTGGTGCACCCAGGGCGGGGGAGACGGGTCCACTACAATCCGGCGGGGTACGGGGGCGCCATGACTGCGTCGGGTAGGGGTGGGACCCCAAACCCCGGACACTCGCCACCACGCGGTCTCCTTCCTTGCTGGAATGGTGGCCACGGCGGACGGGAAACAGTGCAGAACATGCACCATCACCCTGGGGAGGAGAACGTGGGTGTCCCTTTGAGCCTCGCTGCGCCCCACCACGAGTACCCTCCAATTCTACCCGAGAGCGGGGTCCTCGCTCCCGGCTTCAGCCGAGCCCCAGGCCCCGCCGCAGCCTGCAGCCGCGCCCCCTCCACCTGCCAATCTCAGAACCCGCCTCCAGTCTAGGTACCTGTCTGTCACCCCTGCTCTCCTCCTGCGCCCCACCCAACCCCAGCGTGCCCACCAGGACCGCTACGCAGGACCCCAGCCTGGATCATCACCCCCGCCCCAGCCAGTTCCTCCTGGAGTTCCAACATCAAGATTCCCCAGGCACCGCCTCCCCGTCACGCTCCTCCCCTGGGACAGGCTCGGTCCCCGCCGGCTTCACAGGCCTGGCAGGTCCCTCTCATCAGACCTGTGCCCAGTGCCGTCTGCCTCCTCCAGGAAGCCTTCTTCCCAGCACAGACACCCTCTCCGTCTCACCAGGAGTGCAATGGCGCTATTGCGCTCACTGCAACCTCCGACGTGGCCCCGCACCTCCTCCTCCTCCCCATGCTTCCACCCCCCCCCCCTCCCCGCCCCGCTTATTCTCCTGCCTCAGCCTCTTGAGTAGCTGGAATTACAGGTATGTGCCACCATGCCTGGTTAATTTTTACATTTTTAGTAGAGACGGGGTTTCACTATGTTTGCCGGGCTGATCTCGAACTTCTAACCTCAAGTGATCAGACCGCTTCGGCCTCCCAAAGTGCTGGGATTACCGATGTAAGCCACTGTGCCCGGCCTGGGTCCTGCCTTCGGTGCAGCCTCCATTATGTTGCTGGACCCCACAAGCAGGGTGGACAGTGAACCCCACGTAGACTCCATCCTGGTGCGGAGGGGTTCAGGCAGTAGAGCAGGTAATAGTGGAAGAAGCGCCTCGGCCTCGCCGCAACTACCGCGGGACCCTTCGAATTTTAGGAAATTTTTTATTAAACACACTTCTGTGTCAGCACCAACATCAAGAAGAGAAACTGACCTGCATCTCCGAACCCGATTTGTCCCTCCCTGGTTCCTCCCCCTGGGTACCCGCTGTGCTGCCACCTCACCCATCTGTAGTTGAGCGCAGCAGCCCCTGTAGGACACCTGGCAGATGGGGCCACAGTCCTGCTGGGCCCTTGGGCTCAGTAGGGAGCTAAGGCTCTCAGGATTCCTCCAACAGCTCAGTGCAGCAGGCTAGGTGGGGTTGGGGCTGGACCTGCTCCTGTGGTCAGGGCTTCCTTCCTTCCTACATCGGCCAAGATCCTGAGTCTCTACAATGACTCAGAGCCGCCCTGGAAGACCATGTGCAGAGGGGTGCTGGTGACCCTGCTGCAGCAGTCAGCCATGACCCTGCCCCTGTGGATCGGGAAGCCTGGTGACAAGGTGAGGGCAGCAGCTTCGAGGGAGGGGCTGGTGCCCAGGGGCTGGGACTGACCCTTGGTTCCACTCACAGGCCCCCACCCCTCTGTGGGGCCATCGCCACCTCGGGACTATGTGGCCAGACCTGGAGACAAGGTGGCTGCCCCGGTGAAGGCTGTGGATGGGGACGAGCAGTGGATCCTGGCCGAGGTGGACAGTTAGAGCCACGCCACCAACAGGCGAGTGACACCAGCCCCAGGGATGCTCTCTGGTCACCGCACCTGCCTGGGCTTTGGCTCTGCAGCAGGAGAAAAGCTCCCCAGAGGGTGCTGTGGACAGCGCCTGCTGTGCAGGGAGCACCCAGCTCTTGGGCTGTCCCCGTCCTCTTCACTTCCCGACAGGGACCGCGACCCTGGCTGCATCCAGCGTTTTCTTCCTTTTGTCTGCAGGTATGAGGTAGATGACATCGATGAAGAAGGCAAAGAGTCAGTGTCCAGGCCAGGGCAGGGCACAGGGCCTGGGGGACAGCCTAACAGCCGGGAAGGAGCTTCCCCACGTGGCCACGTGTTGACACAAGCCCCTCTACCCCCAGGAGACACACCCTGAGCTGGTGTGGGTCATCCTGCTGCCCCAGTGGAAGGCCAACCCCAAGACAGACTCCAAGAGTTTGTTTGGGCCAGGACAGGGCATGGAGCTCGGGTGAGGCAGGATAGTCCGTGAAGGAGACAATGACGTTCTGGGGATGCTGCCACCCTGGTGACCGCATAGCCAATATAGTAAGCCTTAGCATTCGCCTGGTCACTGAGCTCATTCGAGCAAAGCTATCTCCAGTAGAGACTTCCCGTTTTGAGAACATTTGCGTTTGCATTTTACCTGTCCTCAAACTGACCCTTTGCTCATTTAATAGTAAAAACCACACCTCTGGGTGGAGACATTCGTCCTAGGAACAAGCATGCATAGCAAATGCCCATGTGCACCCAGAGCCACCCAGAACATGCTTACTAGTGACTCCTCTTCCCACCCTTATGAACAATTGTGTGAGACTCCCAACAAGGGGGTTTTTCCTGCAATAATCAACACTGTCTAGCCCCGACGAAGAGCCTGTTCTGAACTCTCCAAGGTATATTGCCCACTTTGTACTTTCAAAATACCATTTATCTGTTGCAATAAGTTACTCTATGCTGTACTTCTTTTGCTGTGTGTCTCTTGTTTAAACTATTTTATTTATTCATTTATTTTGAGACGGAGTCTTGCTCTGTCGCCCAGGCTTGAGTGCAGTGGCATGATCTCGACTCACTGCAACCTCCACCTCCCAGGTTCAAGCGATTCTCATGCCTCAGCCTCCCGAGTAGTTGGGATTACAGGCGTGCACCACCAAGCCTGGCTAATTTTGTATTTTTAGTAGTGACAGGGTTTTGCCATGTTGGCCAGCCTGGTCAGGAATCACAATTTATTTTAATTAAATTGTATTTTATTTATTTCTCAGGCAGGGTTTGCTCTGTCCCCCAGGCTTGAGTGGATTGGCTTAATCACCACTCACTGCGGCCACAGCCTCCCTGGCTCAGGGGATCCTCCTGCCTTAATTTGGCCTGTACCTGGGACTACAGGTGCTCACCACCACGTGAGGATAATTTTCTCAAATTTGTAGGGATGGCGTCTTGTAACGTTGACCAGGCTGGTCCCAAACTCCTGCCCTCCAGTGATCCTCTGATCTCTACTTCTCAAATTGCCGGCATTACAGGCATGAGCCACCCTGCCTGACCCACAAATCATATTTTATTCTCTTTTTAAAAATTGATTTTATTTTATTACTTTTTGCAACAGAATCTCACTATGTTGCCCAGGTTGGTCGTCAACTCATGGGCTCAAGTGATCCTCCTACCTCAGCCTCCCAAATTGCTGGGATTACAGACATGACCCACTGTCGCTGGCCCACAATTCATATTTTATTCTTGAGCCCCGTGGTCAGGCTTGACTCGCACACTCCCTCTGCAGTGACCCCGGGAGCCCCTGTCACAGCTGGGAGCGGAAGCTGAGGCTGCAGCCTGCCATCTTCTCTGCATAGTCCGCGTCGAAGCGCTCATTCTGCGCCACAGTGAAGGTGGTTTTCCAGTCCCCAGCCGTGCCTGGGAGAGGAAGGCAGGGAGCAAAGCTGGAGTCTCACCCCAGGGGAGGCCCCGAGTGCCTATGGGGAGGCTCCAGCTGCTGCTCCCACCAGCCCCAAACCCCCGTGCTGGCCGGCGCCCACCTCTCCTCATGAAGGGGGAGATGCTGTGGTCCATGAACTCCTTGGGGAGGGTGGAGTAGTTGGTCATGGGGTTCTTCTTCATCTCCTTGAATGACGTGTGCTGAACGATGAGGTCCAGGGTGTCCTCCGGCAGGGAGCGCCCCGCAAACTCCAGGATCTTCCGAATCTCCCTTTTGGGGTTCTGAGCAGCAGAGGGCTCCTCAGTGGAGACTGGGATTGCTGATTCGGGAAAGTAAAAGGGGTCCCCTTCTCTAACCTCAGAGGGGATCTGGCCACTTCCACTAGAAAACCCTCAGAGCCAGGTCCTGGACGCTTGGGGCCCTGTCCCTGGGGTAAAATGAATTGCTCTCTGCCCTGTGATCCCTTGATGAGCTGGGCTTGGCTCCTATGGGTGAGGACCGGGATGGTTTTCCGTGACTGTGGCTCTGGGTGGGACACCCTCTGGCAGGGAGAAGCAATAGGAAAAAATAGTTGATCCGTGGCAGGGGCCATGGCTCAGGCCTGTTATCCCAGCACTGTGGGAGCTAAGACAGGCGGTTCACCTGAGCTCAGTAGTTCGAGACCAGCCTGGCCAACATGGCAAAAACTCCTCTCTACTAAAAATACAAAAACTAGTCAGGCGTGGTCACGTGCACCTGTACTCTCAGCTTGTGGGGAGGCTGAGGCAGGAGAATCATTTGAACCTGGCAGGAGGAGATTAGAGTGAGCTAACACCACGGCATGCCAACCTGGGCAACGGAACGAGACTCTCTCAAAAAAAGTATCTGATCCGTGGCCACCTGTGGAGCTGACTCAGGTGTGGGAGATGAGAGCTGTGTGGGGCCTGCTGCCAGGTGGGGCTGCAGCTGGGAGGCCTGGGCCAGGGAGGCAGGATGGGGAATCCGGGCCTGCTGTGGTGCTGCCTGGAGAGGGGACTGGGTGGCCTTGCGTGTCCCTGTGAGGTGCCTGCCCCCAGTTGTCCCATGGAGGGCAGCAGCACAGGTGGTCTCACCTCCTTCATGTCTTCATAGAAGAGGTAGAGAACAGGGTGTGTGCGGCTCAGCTCCCACCACTCCTGCACGTGCTGGTACCAGGACCCGTAGGACACTGGAGAAGCGGGCGGGGGACAGCGACACAGGGTTGCTGTGTGTTGTAGCCACCCCTCGGCTCCACACCCTCCTTCCTCCGGTCAACCCACCTTCTCCGGCCATGAACTTCTCCAGGAAGCTGTCCCAGGTCCCAGGGTCAGGGTGCACCTTGGCCATCTGGTGGAAGTGGTAGTAAGAGACCGCCACGTCCTTTGCGTTGCGGGCAACATAGACCACCTGCGGGGGCAGAGGACCCGGCCCAGCGCCATCACACGGCCCGCCCCAAACCGGCTCATCTCTTGGTTTGGCAAAGGAGGAACCTGAGGCTTAGACGCTGACTTGCTTGAGATCTCATGGAAGAGGTAGGTCCAAGCGGGGATCTGAACCCTGCTCAGATGTCAAAGTCCAGCCTGGTCCCTGGATCCATATTCTATACTAATATAAACTGCATCAATGCCGTCACATCCCAATCTGGAGCAAGGCATGCCTGGTCCCCTCCAGCCCCCACCTCTGCTCACCTGTGAGCACCCATACGCTGCCTGTCTGAGGCAGACACTTAAGAGTCTCATGTTTCTGGCCAGCAGACCCTTGCCAGAGCAAGAGGCAGATGGCATCCCCGCTGAAGATGAGACAAGACAGAAGGATGTGGGGCAACCTTCCAGAAGAACAAAACCAGAGCTGAGCTGTGTGGAGCCTCCTTCCCTGGATTGCCTTGCCCCGCATCTGGACCTTTTTATTCTTCTCTTTTAGTTTTTTTCCTTTCTTTGAGTTGGTGTCTCTCTCTGTCACACAGGCTGGAGTGCAGTGGTGTGATCATGGCTCCCTGCAGCCTCAAACTTCTCGGCTCTAGCGATCTTCCCACATCAGGCACATGCTACCACACCTAGCTTTCCTTTTTCTTAATTGAAAGAGACTGAATCCCTATATTGCCCACGCTGTCTTCCAGTTCCTGGTTGCAAGTGAGCCTCCTGCCTTGGATTCCCAAAGTACTGGGCTGACAGGTGTAAGCCACTGTGCCCGGACTCACCTTGACCTTCTGATCCAACAGAGTCTGGGGGAGCAGGGCCAGGGGCAGGTGCGTCTTGATGAGCCGTGGGGCTGGTGTGTCTTTCAGAGTCTCCAGCCCTGAGCGGTGGGTCAGGGAAGGTCTGGTGAGCTGAAGCCTCAGCCCTGTCTTCCTCCACTCCCTTTCCCCCCAGGTCCCAGTCACACACCTGAGGGAAACCCTGGGGCTTTGAACTCAAGGAAGGGCACCCGCATGAAGATGGGAGCCCGGTGACACTTCTCCAGGTCGCCATTCTGGTAGATCATGTCCAGTACCTGGCTCACCCAGGTGGTGCCTGGAGAGGGAGGGAGAGGGAGGTGAACAGGCTGAGGGCACGACCTGACTGACCAAGGTGGGCCTGCCACATGGGAGAGAGTGGGTGGCCCTCCTCACCTACCGGACTTGGGGTAGGTGCTGATGAGCAGGTCATCGGGCCGGGCCCGGAAGCTCTCCAGGGGCCCCAGTGTCTCTGCAAAGTACTTGATGAGCGGGACCCCCTTCACATACTCCAGAGGTGGGCGGAGTGTGTCCTGGATCAGCTCCATGTTCCTGCATCAGGGCAGTCCCAGGCCCACACCCTTAACATCATCACAACACTGTGTGCAGAATTCTCACTTTCAGGGAAGTCACTGAGGCCTAGGGAGGCTGAGTGACTTGCCTGAGCTCACAAAGCCAGTCAGTGGCAGGGCTGGGGCTGAAAACCAGGTCTGCGTCTAGTGCGGTGGTTCCCCAGCCTGGCCGAAGCTTTCATTCACCTGCAGAGCTGTGCAAAATCCCAGGGCCTGGGCCATGGTGCAGACCA
>NW_022438851.1:0-11868 GCF_009761245.1 Sapajus apella
CAGAATTCTCACTTTCAGGGAAGTCACTGAGGCCTAGGGAGGCTGAGTGACTTGCCTGAGCTCACAAAGCCAGTCAGTGGCAGGGCTGGGGCTGAAAACCAGGTCTGCGTCTAGTGCGGTGGTTCCCCAGCCTGGCCGAAGCTTTCATTCACCTGCAGAGCTGTGCAAAATCCCAGGGCCTGGGCCATGGTGCAGACCAGTGAAAGTGCCCTCACGGGGCGGGGCCCAGGTATCAGGGTGTGTGAAGGTCTCCAGGAGACTCCAGCTGCCCTGAGGAAGCTCTAGGCCTGCCTGTGCTGTCTCCCTGCCAGCCAGTGCCCTTTGTCTCACCATTTCTGGGATTACAGGTGTGAACCACTGCGCCCGACCATTCTAATATTTTCTACACATCAAACCCAGTGTTTGAGGAGGGTGTTGAGATCCCAGCCTCCACCCAGTGGGCTCCTCTCCCAGATGCTCCCCTGCTTGAGCCCCTCAAGGCCCCTCACATGTGGAAACCTCCCAGGCTGGCTGGGCTCCTCTCCCCGGTGCTCCTCTCCTTGACCCGCTCAGGGCCCCTCACATTTGGAAACCTTCCAGGCCGGCCAGGCCTGTGATCCATTTGCCCAGCCACAGTCCATCTGGGTTCCAAGACAAACACGGCCCATTGAGCAACTAGCTAGTATTGGGGGCCAGACCCTGGTGTGGGAACGAACAAAACTGATGACTCAGCAGGAGGAGGGTCCTGGGCAGGGTGACTCCCACCTGTAATCCCAGACCCTAGGAGGCCAGGAGTTGGAGACCAACTTGGGCAGCATGGCAAGACCCCGTCTCTAAAAATCTTTTATATTTATTTATTTTTTATTTTTTGAGACGAAGTCTTGCTCTGTCATCCAGGCTGGAGTGCAATGCCATGATATCGGCTCACCACAACCTCCACTTCCTGGATTCAAGCAATTCTACCTCAGCCTCCAGAATAGCTGAGATTACAGGAGCTGGCCATCATACCTGGCTAGTTTTTGTGTTTTTAGTAGAGACAGTTTCACCATGTTGGCCAGGCTGGTCTCAAACTCCTGACCTCCTGATCCACCTGCCTTGGCCTCCCAACATGCTGGGATTATAGGCGTGGTCACCGAGTCCAGCCTTTAAAAAATATTTTGAAAAATTATGCAGGAAGGATGGCAAGGCCCTGTAGTCCCAGCTACTCTAGAGGCTGAGACAGGAGAATTGATTGAGCCCAGGAATTCAAGGCTGCAGTGACCAGAATCCTACTGTACTCCAGTCTGAGTGTCAGCAAGACCTGGCTTCCCTGAGGGGAAAAAAAAAAAAGGGAGGGAGGGGGATTCACGCCTGGCCAGGGTTGTCTGATTGAAATGGGATATCCATGGGGAAAGAGCAGGAATGGCAGAGGCCTCGGCTTCTGGAATGTTGGAGCCAGAAGCTGAGCAGGGTGAGGGCGACTTGGGCCATTCCACCATGTCACTCACCTGAGCTTTCGGGAGCTGGCTGTCCTCGCCCGCAGTGGCTGAGTGTGGGTGCGGTGTGGGAATGCAGGGCTGTTATCTGTGCTGAGGGTTTCCTAAGTCCAGTGTGGGAGGGATCTGGAGCCAGGCCAGAGTTAGTTTTGCTCCTGGGAGGAAGAGGTGGGTTTGGGAGTTGGGGAGCTTCTCCATTATCCTCCTTAGTCCGCCAGCTGGAGACAAGCTTGGAGTGATCTGCAAAGCCAAGACTGGGTTTGATCTGTAGAAAACATTAGAATGGTCGGGCACAGTGGTTCACACCTGTAATCCCAGCACCTTGGGAGGCCGAGGTGGGCGGATCACCTGAGGTCAGAAGTTCGAGACCATCCTGACCAACATGGAGAAACCCCAGCTCTACTCCAGGTATAGTGAAGCATGCCCATAATCCCATCTACTCGGGAGGTTGAGGCAGGAGAATCTCTTGAACACGGGAGGTGGAGGTTGCTGTGAGCCGAGATCCAGCCATTGCACTTTAGCCTGAGCAACAAAAGTAAAACTCTAGCTCAGAATAATAATAATAATAGCAAGAATGAAAGGGGAAAGGGCCCAATGGTGCGTTTGGTTTTCTTTGTGTTGTTTTGAGCTGTCCCAGGGCTCCTGACCTACCCCTGGACTCCACCCCACCAGGCAGGCCAATAGACAAGCTTTCTCTAATTGACCCAGAGAAGAAGTGGGAGGGGTTGGAGGAGAAGGCTGAGATAGGCAGGCCCGGGAAAGGTCACCTAACTGCTGGCTCCAGGCCATGCTTGAAGGCGCCAGGGGTTCTGGTCTAGTGCAGCCCACAGGCCCTCAGCAGCGCAGGCATTCCAGGCTCCGACCACAAGGCCAGCCTGGAGTGATGTGTGTGGGCACAGTGAAGGGGCAGGGGTGGAGCAGAGCATGGATGCACAGAAGAAGAAAGAACAACGACATTGGAGTCCCATTGCCCTGGGAGACAGCCCCAGCCTCATGGCTCCCAGGGGACCTCACAGAGCATCAATAGAAGATCCTAGAACAGCAGCCCCTGCAGGTGCTTTTCTTTCCCTGGGTTTGAAGAAGGCTCTGCAGACAGAGGACGGGGGAGGTTGGGGCTTGGAAGCCTCGGGGCCCTGTGGAAGGAGGGCATCCCCCCCATCCTCCTCGTTCTTTATCCTCACTATTGAAAGTCCAAGGTCAAGCTGGTTACTAGACAGGTAACCAGCTGAGTAAAGGTGAGTCTCCCAAGGCTTTCAAGAATTCCGCGAACTCAGAGGCAAGCAGGGGAAAGCTGAGGCGTGGGGTTTCCAGGCAGAGGGGAGGCTGGTCACCTGTTAGGGCCACGGCCCCTCCTCCCTCCTCTGTGATCCTGACTGACAGGTCCTGAGGCCACTAGCTCCATCTCTGCCTTCAGTAACCATCGGGAGGTACCCTTGGCTCAGACTTTGTATTGCAGTCCGGTAAAAACCAGCTAGACCCACTCCAGATGGCATGGAAAATAGGCAAGAATGTGAGATTAATACAGGGTGGTAGCTGGGGACTAGAAAATCCCAGGCTGCAGTTTCACATGACCAGAAGAAGGAAACTTGAAATAGCTGCATGTGCTAAGGGCCAATAAGTCCCGGAAAAATAGGATGAGGACCAAGCTGGCTACAACCAACCAGACCCAACATGGCGCTGCATTTGATGTAGGTTTCACCTAGGATCTCATTATATGATCAGTAAGATGTTAAATCATACACCGACCAGTGCCAAGACCGCTCCAGGAACACCTGTATTTGGACGTAAATTGTGGCACCACGGTTTTGAGAAATCTTTACCTTTTCCTGGAATCTTCATGAATACACCATCTTTAAAGAAGCCCATAAAGGTCAGTCCCAAACCTAGGGCATGAGACACTCTCTTCATGACCCCCACATTCCCCTTCTTGAGTGTATACTCTTGCTCTGCAAGAAATCTCCCTCCATTCATGCCTTCTAACTTGTCCTTAAATTCCTTCTGGCAAAAGTGTCAAGAGCCTGGAGACTGACAGAGATGGATGTCCCACCGGCCTTTGAGGACCTCCCTTAGGCCACTGGTATTGGGAGAGGGTTAGGGATGCTGAGGATCAGGTCCCCGGCAGGGCTGTCCAGTGTGTCTGTGGAGGCAAGAAGGTTGGTGACAGACAGCCCAGGGCAGGGAGTGGGGTGGCGAGGCCGGGGCCAAAGCCCACTCGCGTCTTCTAATTCCGAGTCTTCTACTATTTCCTCCATGCCCATCTGCACAACCAGATCAGGTCACCTAAAGCAGTGACCTCCCACAGCTACCAAGGCATGGGGCCAGAGAGATAGAGTCAGGCATCACAAGTCCCCTCCAGGCTGGGCCCTGAATATCAAGATGAGGACTCGGCTGCCCAGGCCTGGCTTATACAACTGGGCACCCTCTTCCCAGAGCTGGACCAGGCTGGTGCCGGGGGACAGAAGCTGCCCTGATTCTTCCCAAAGGAACTCCTCTGCCAGGCAGATCACATGGACCCTTGGCGGGCAGCCAGGGTCAGAGCAACACAAAGGCACCTGTTCATCCAGTCCCAGGCAGCAGGCAGGTAAGAGGCAAGGAGGGAGAGGGAGCTGGCAGGGAGCCTCTGTGCAGCAGGCACTGTTCCGGGTGTTACACAGCTCCATATTTCCATTTTACAGACGAGGAAATGGAGGTCGGGGGTTAAAATCTTTGCTCTCTGGGACTAAGCTGGTGAAGGTCCCGTGAGCATCAGCAGTGACTGAGTCACAGCTTGGACACTGCAGCCAGACTTGAACTTCGTGACAGCTTAGCAACGGCCAGCAGGTCACTGAATCTCTGCAGGGCTAGTCCTCCACTCACATTTAAGGTGAACTTAGTACCACCCGCCCATCATCCATTATTTCATTAACTATTTTTTAGCCATCAGCTTTGTGCAGGACTCTGTTCTCCAGCAGTGACAAGAGCTGCCTTCAGGCAGTTTAGTACAAAGGTTGGGATGGGAGAGACTAATGAGATCAATAAAACACGCAGCACGTGAGATAATAAGTATTCAGGAGAAGGAGCCATGGTGAAGCACACAAGACATGCAATTTTAGTTTATCTTTTTAGAGACAGAGTCTTGCTCTTTCGCCCAGGCTGGAGTGCAATGGAACAGTCAGAGCTCACTGCAGCCTCCAGCTCCCGGGCTCAAGCAATCCTCCCACCTCAGACTCCCCAGTAGTTGGCACTACAGGCATGTGCCACCGTGCCCGGCTTCTCAGAGCTGCAATTTTAAATCGGGAGACAGGGAAGACCTCTGCGGAGGTGGCAGGTTATCAAGACAGATGGGGGTGTAGAGAAGAACCTTCCAGTCAAAGGGAAAAGGCAGGTCCTGCTGTGCTCCGCAATGGACAGAAGTACTGTCATCCCCATCTAGAGACGGGGACAGGGCCGCAAAAGTGTCAGGGCGTTTCCTGGTTCCTCAACAAACAGCTGGATCCGAAGTCGTCGGGAAGATGCATCCCCCTTGCCTGGGGCGAACCTCCCCTGAAGTGCGCGGGCGCTTCAGGGCGCACAGGCCTCTGGGGTCCCGGGTCGGGCTCAGGCTCACGCTCGGCGTCAGCAAAGGCACCTGCGCGGCGCCCTGGGGCGGGGGAGGCCCGAAGGCCAGCGGCCAGTACTGCACAGCCGTCAGAGCTCCCGGCGGAGGTCTGGGCGCTGCGGGAGCGGCTGGTGCACCCAGGGCGGGGGAGACGGGTCCACTACAATCCGGCGGGGTACGGGGGCGCCATGACTGCGTCGGGTAGGGGTGGGACCCCAAACCCCGGACACTCGCCACCACGCGGTCTCCTTCCTTGCTGGAATGGTGGCCACGGCGGACGGGAAACAGTGCAGAACATGCACCATCACCCTGGGGAGGAGAACGTGGGTGTCCCTTTGAGCCTCGCTGCGCCCCACCACGAGTACCCTCCAATTCTACCCGAGAGCGGGGTCCTCGCTCCCGGCTTCAGCCGAGCCCCAGGCCCCGCCGCAGCCTGCAGCCGCGCCCCCTCCACCTGCCAATCTCAGAACCCGCCTCCAGTCTAGGTACCTGTCTGTCACCCCTGCTCTCCTCCTGCGCCCCACCCAACCCCAGCGTGCCCACCAGGACCGCTACGCAGGACCCCAGCCTGGATCATCACCCCCGCCCCAGCCAGTTCCTCCTGGAGTTCCAACATCAAGATTCCCCAGGCACCGCCTCCCCGTCACGCTCCTCCCCTGGGACAGGCTCGGTCCCCGCCGGCTTCACAGGCCTGGCAGGTCCCTCTCATCAGACCTGTGCCCAGTGCCGTCTGCCTCCTCCAGGAAGCCTTCTTCCCAGCACAGACACCCTCTCCGTCTCACCAGGAGTGCAATGGCGCTATTGCGCTCACTGCAACCTCCGACGTGGCCCCGCACCTCCTCCTCCTCCCCATGCTTCCCCCCCCCCCCCTCCCCGCCCCGCTTATTCTCCTGCCTCAGCCTCTTGAGTAGCTGGAATTACAGGTATGTGCCACCATGCCTGGTTAATTTTTACATTTTTAGTAGAGACGGGGTTTCACTATGTTTGCCGGGCTGATCTCGAACTTCTAACCTCAAGTGATCAGACCGCTTCGGCCTCCCAAAGTGCTGGGATTACCGATGTAAGCCACTGTGCCCGGCCTGGGTCCTGCCTTCGGTGCAGCCTCCATTATGTTGCTGGACCCCACAAGCAGGGTGGACAGTGAACCCCACGTAGACTCCATCCTGGTGCGGAGGGGTTCAGGCAGTAGAGCAGGTAATAGTGGAAGAAGCGCCTCGGCCTCGCCGCAACTACCGCGGGACCCTTCGAATTTTAGGAAATTTTTTATTAAACACACTTCTGTGTCAGCACCAACATCAAGAAGAGAAACTGACCTGCATCTCCGAACCCGATTTGTCCCTCCCTGGTTCCTCCCCCTGGGTACCCGCTGTGCTGCCACCTCACCCATCTGTAGTTGAGCGCAGCAGCCCCTGTAGGACACCTGGCAGATGGGGCCACAGTCCTGCTGGGCCCTTGGGCTCAGTAGGGAGCTAAGGCTCTCAGGATTCCTCCAACAGCTCAGTGCAGCAGGCTAGGTGGGGTTGGGGCTGGACCTGCTCCTGTGGTCAGGGCTTCCTTCCTTCCTACATCGGCCAAGATCCTGAGTCTCTACAATGACTCAGAGCCGCCCTGGAAGACCATGTGCAGAGGGGTGCTGGTGACCCTGCTGCAGCAGTCAGCCATGACCCTGCCCCTGTGGATCGGGAAGCCTGGTGACAAGGTGAGGGCAGCAGCTTCGAGGGAGGGGCTGGTGCCCAGGGGCTGGGACTGACCCTTGGTTCCACTCACAGGCCCCCACCCCTCTGTGGGGCCATCGCCACCTCGGGACTATGTGGCCAGACCTGGAGACAAGGTGGCTGCCCCGGTGAAGGCTGTGGATGGGGACGAGCAGTGGATCCTGGCCGAGGTGGACAGTTAGAGCCACGCCACCAACAGGCGAGTGACACCAGCCCCAGGGATGCTCTCTGGTCACCGCACCTGCCTGGGCTTTGGCTCTGCAGCAGGAGAAAAGCTCCCCAGAGGGTGCTGTGGACAGCGCCTGCTGTGCAGGGAGCACCCAGCTCTTGGGCTGTCCCCGTCCTCTTCACTTCCCGACAGGGACCGCGACCCTGGCTGCATCCAGCGTTTTCTTCCTTTTGTCTGCAGGTATGAGGTAGATGACATCGATGAAGAAGGCAAAGAGTCAGTGTCCAGGCCAGGGCAGGGCACAGGGCCTGGGGGACAGCCTAACAGCCGGGAAGGAGCTTCCCCACGTGGCCACGTGTTGACACAAGCCCCTCTACCCCCAGGAGACACACCCTGAGCTGGTGTGGGTCATCCTGCTGCCCCAGTGGAAGGCCAACCCCAAGACAGACTCCAAGAGTTTGTTTGGGCCAGGACAGGGCATGGAGCTCGGGTGAGGCAGGATAGTCCGTGAAGGAGACAATGACGTTCTGGGGATGCTGCCACCCTGGTGACCGCATAGCCAATATAGTAAGCCTTAGCATTCGCCTGGTCACTGAGCTCATTCGAGCAAAGCTATCTCCAGTAGAGACTTCCCGTTTTGAGAACATTTGCGTTTGCATTTTACCTGTCCTCAAACTGACCCTTTGCTCATTTAATAGTAAAAACCACACCTCTGGGTGGAGACATTCGTCCTAGGAACAAGCATGCATAGCAAATGCCCATGTGCACCCAGAGCCACCCAGAACATGCTTACTAGTGACTCCTCTTCCCACCCTTATGAACAATTGTGTGAGACTCCCAACAAGGGGGTTTTTCCTGCAATAATCAACACTGTCTAGCCCCGACGAAGAGCCTGTTCTGAACTCTCCAAGGTATATTGCCCACTTTGTACTTTCAAAATACCATTTATCTGTTGCAATAAGTTACTCTATGCTGTACTTCTTTTGCTGTGTGTCTCTTGTTTAAACTATTTTATTTATTCATTTATTTTGAGACGGAGTCTTGCTCTGTCGCCCAGGCTTGAGTGCAGTGGCATGATCTCGACTCACTGCAACCTCCACCTCCCAGGTTCAAGCGATTCTCATGCCTCAGCCTCCCGAGTAGTTGGGATTACAGGCGTGCACCACCAAGCCTGGCTAATTTTGTATTTTTAGTAGTGACAGGGTTTTGCCATGTTGGCCAGCCTGGTCAGGAATCACAATTTATTTTAATTAAATTGTATTTTATTTATTTCTCAGGCAGGGTTTGCTCTGTCCCCCAGGCTTGAGTGGATTGGCTTAATCACCACTCACTGCGGCCACAGCCTCCCTGGCTCAGGGGATCCTCCTGCCTTAATTTGGCCTGTACCTGGGACTACAGGTGCTCACCACCACGTGAGGATAATTTTCTCAAATTTGTAGGGATGGCGTCTTGTAACGTTGACCAGGCTGGTCCCAAACTCCTGCCCTCCAGTGATCCTCTGATCTCTACTTCTCAAATTGCCGGCATTACAGGCATGAGCCACCCTGCCTGACCCACAAATCATATTTTATTCTCTTTTTAAAAATTGATTTTATTTTATTACTTTTTGCAACAGAATCTCACTATGTTGCCCAGGTTGGTCGTCAACTCATGGGCTCAAGTGATCCTCCTACCTCAGCCTCCCAAATTGCTGGGATTACAGACATGACCCACTGTCGCTGGCCCACAATTCATATTTTATTCTTGAGCCCCGTGGTCAGGCTTGACTCGCACACTCCCTCTGCAGTGACCCCGGGAGCCCCTGTCACAGCTGGGAGCGGAAGCTGAGGCTGCAGCCTGCCATCTTCTCTGCATAGTCCGCGTCGAAGCGCTCATTCTGCGCCACAGTGAAGGTGGTTTTCCAGTCCCCAGCCGTGCCTGGGAGAGGAAGGCAGGGAGCAAAGCTGGAGTCTCACCCCAGGGGAGGCCCCGAGTGCCTATGGGGAGGCTCCAGCTGCTGCTCCCACCAGCCCCAAACCCCCGTGCTGGCCGGCGCCCACCTCTCCTCATGAAGGGGGAGATGCTGTGGTCCATGAACTCCTTGGGGAGGGTGGAGTAGTTGGTCATGGGGTTCTTCTTCATCTCCTTGAATGACGTGTGCTGAACGATGAGGTCCAGGGTGTCCTCCGGCAGGGAGCGCCCCGCAAACTCCAGGATCTTCCGAATCTCCCTTTTGGGGTTCTGAGCAGCAGAGGGCTCCTCAGTGGAGACTGGGATTGCTGATTCGGGAAAGTAAAAGGGGTCCCCTTCTCTAACCTCAGAGGGGATCTGGCCACTTCCACTAGAAAACCCTCAGAGCCAGGTCCTGGACGCTTGGGGCCCTGTCCCTGGGGTAAAATGAATTGCTCTCTGCCCTGTGATCCCTTGATGAGCTGGGCTTGGCTCCTATGGGTGAGGACCGGGATGGTTTTCCGTGACTGTGGCTCTGGGTGGGACACCCTCTGGCAGGGAGAAGCAATAGGAAAAAATAGTTGATCCGTGGCAGGGGCCATGGCTCAGGCCTGTTATCCCAGCACTGTGGGAGCTAAGACAGGCGGTTCACCTGAGCTCAGTAGTTCGAGACCAGCCTGGCCAACATGGCAAAAACTCCTCTCTACTAAAAATACAAAAACTAGTCAGGCGTGGTCACGTGCACCTGTACTCTCAGCTTGTGGGGAGGCTGAGGCAGGAGAATCATTTGAACCTGGCAGGAGGAGATTAGAGTGAGCTAACACCACAGCATGCCAACCTGGGCAACGGAACGAGACTCTCTCAAAAAAAGTATCTGATCCGTGGCCACCTGTGGAGCTGACTCAGGTGTGGGAGATGAGAGCTGTGTGGGGCCTGCTGCCAGGTGGGGCTGCAGCTGGGAGGCCTGGGCCAGGGAGGCAGGATGGGGAATCCGGGCCTGCTGTGGTGCTGCCTGGAGAGGGGACTGGGTGGCCTTGCGTGTCCCTGTGAGGTGCCTGCCCCCAGTTGTCCCATGGAGGGCAGCAGCACAGGTGGTCTCACCTCCTTCATGTCTTCATAGAAGAGGTAGAGAACAGGGTGTGTGCGGCTCAGCTCCCACCACTCCTGCACGTGCTGGTACCAGGACCCGTAGGACACTGGAGAAGCGGGCGGGGGACAGCGACACAGGGTTGCTGTGTGTTGTAGCCACCCCTCGGCTCCACACCCTCCTTCCTCCGGTCAACCCACCTTCTCCGGCCATGAACTTCTCCAGGAAGCTGTCCCAGGTCCCAGGGTCAGGGTGCACCTTGGCCATCTGGTGGAAGTGGTAGTAAGAGACCGCCACGTCCTTTGCGTTGCGGGCAACATAGACCACCTGCGGGGGCAGAGGACCCGGCCCAGCGCCATCACACGGCCCGCCCCAAACCGGCTCATCTCTTGGTTTGGCAAAGGAGGAACCTGAGGCTTAGACGCTGACTTGCTTGAGATCTCATGGAAGAGGTAGGTCCAAGCGGGGATCTGAACCCTGCTCAGATGTCAAAGTCCAGCCTGGTCCCTGGATCCATATTCTATACTAATATAAACTGCATCAATGCCGTCACATCCCAATCTGGAGCAAGGCATGCCTGGTCCCCTCCAGCCCCCACCTCTGCTCACCTGTGAGCACCCATACGCTGCCTGTCTGAGGCAGACACTTAAGAGTCTCATGTTTCTGGCCAGCAGACCCTTGCCAGAGCAAGAGGCAGATGGCATCCCCGCTGAAGATGAGACAAGACAGAAGGATGTGGGGCAACCTTCCAGAAGAACAAAACCAGAGCTGAGCTGTGTGGAGCCTCCTTCCCTGGATTGCCTTGCCCCGCATCTGGACCTTTTTATTCTTCTCTTTTAGTTTTTTTCCTTTCTTTGAGTTGGTGTCTCTCTCTGTCACACAGGCTGGAGTGCAGTGGTGTGATCATGGCTCCCTGCAGCCTCAAACTTCTCGGCTCTAGCGATCTTCCCACATCAGGCACATGCTACCACACCTAGCTTTCCTTTTTCTTAATTGAAAGAGACTGAATCCCTATATTGCCCACGCTGTCTTCCAGTTCCTGGTTGCAAGTGAGCCTCCTGCCTTGGATTCCCAAAGTACTGGGCTGACAGGTGTAAGCCACTGTGCCCGGACTCACCTTGACCTTCTGATCCAACAGAGTCTGGGGGAGCAGGGCCAGGGGCAGGTGCGTCTTGATGAGCCGTGGGGCTGGTGTGTCTTTCAGAGTCTCCAGCCCTGAGCGGTGGGTCAGGGAAGGTCTGGTGAGCTGAAGCCTCAGCCCTGTCTTCCTCCACTCCCTTTCCCCCCAGGTCCCAGTCACACACCTGAGGGAAACCCTGGGGCTTTGAACTCAAGGAAGGGCACCCGCATGAAGATGGGAGCCCGGTGACACTTCTCCAGGTCGCCATTCTGGTAGATCATGTCCAGTACCTGGCTCACCCAGGTGGTGCCTGGAGAGGGAGGGAGAGGGAGGTGAACAGGCTGAGGGCACGACCTGACTGACCAAGGTGGGCCTGCCACATGGGAGAGAGTGGGTGGCCCTCCTCACCTACCGGACTTGGGGTAGGTGCTGATGAGCAGGTCATCGGGCCGGGCCCGGAAGCTCTCCAGGGGCCCCAGTGTCTCTGCAAAGTACTTGATGAGCGGGACCCCCTTCACATACTCCAGAGGTGGGCGGAGTGTGTCCTGGATCAGCTCCATGTTCCTGCATCAGGGCAGTCCCAGGCCCACACCCTTAACATCATCACAACACTGTGTGCAGAATTCTCACTTTCAGGGAAGTCACTGAGGCCTAGGGAGGCTGAGTGACTTGCCTGAGCTCACAAAGCCAGTCAGTGGCAGGGCTGGGGCTGAAAACCAGGTCTGCGTCTAGTGCGGTGGTTCCCCAGCCTGGCCGAAGCTTTCATTCACCTGCAGAGCTGTGCAAAATCCCAGGGCCTGGGCCATGGTGCAGACCA